>NC_088909.1:29825000-29930000 GCF_037157495.1 Lathamus discolor | reverse complement strand
ACAAATAAATAAATAATAATCTCATGTTTTTATTACATCTGAATAAACAAACAATGGGGGAAATCTTAAAGGGCCTTTGCAAAGGAAAATTTAAATTCTTAAATACTTGAACCTTCTTTGCCTGTCAACAGAATAATGTATAATGCCAACAAACAAAAGATTAAGTAGAACATTTTTAAAGAAACTTGATGGGCTAGTAGTGCAAGACAGTTTTGAAAAAAGAAAATTTAAATTAAAGCCTCAGTTAAATGAAAGGACAGAAGCAAACTGTCAGATTCAGGTGACAAGAAGATAAACAATGCAGAGCACTTGGCCTCCAATTAAGATAACTGTTAAATTATTGAGAGTCAATGCTATCGAGAACCTAGTTGAATGTAGTATCAGGATACATAGAAATTGGAACAGATAATGATATACCTTCCCAGAAATACTTGATTAATTTCTGGTAACTGTTTTCCTAAGAGATATGTAAAAATAGCAAAGATTTGTAGAGGTGTCACATAATCAGAGACTTTTTTTCATCTTGAAACATACTGCAAAATTTGTAGAAGAGATAATTAAACTGGATGTCATTATATGCACAAAATATTCTTAAATAGAAGTTACGCATTTTCTTATTTATCCCTTTTAAAGGCAAAACAGGTAAACACCTCATGAAACATTTAATATTAGAAATAAGTATAATTCTATTTCCAGCAGTGAACCTCACTGTCAGCAGGTGTCACAGGTGGATGGCTATTAAAGGCTGACAGACAAAAAGTGCCTCACAGACTGAAGGTCAGGCAGTTGTGTTCTTGGAAGAGGGGCAAACAGGGACTCAGACAGTTTTAAGGCTTGAAGAATCAAGATGGTTGGACAATTTAAGAAATGCAACTGTGCAGAGACAGGAAAAATGTTCCAAAATGCATGTGCTTTGGGGAAGATATCTATGTCTAAGAAGTTGCTGCCAGAATGCTTCACTTAGTAATGTGGTGTAAATATCATTGAGATTTTTTTTTCTTAGATTGTAGATATTCTTATTTCTGATCAAGAAGCCCCGAAACTTTTTGTTTCATTCAGATAAATACTCCAGGGAAGAGTTTGTTTGTGATGTTTAGTACAATTGAAGTGATATGCAAGATTTTCTTGCGCGGTAGAGAATTTGATCCTGTGAACACCTGGCTTCAGTGGATCCCAGCAGGAATATAATGTTTGGGCTTTTTAAGATTCAGAGTAAAAGTGAACAAACTATTATCTGAAGTTTCTATAGGGAGGTGAAATGAAATGTATTCCATAACCACAAATTCTAGTGGGCATAACTGGGACTTAACACCCTCTTGCAGGTAGTTTCTTTTTTCAGGTGAAGGTATGAAGCATGTGAAGATAGAGTTAGTACTTCATTCTAGCTTTGCTCCCTGAAAATCAATAATACTGAGGCTTCCTGGGATGAAATCAGCACACTAGTACCTTTGTAAGGTGGTTTGTCGTATAATTATATTCATATTGCTAATAAATACAATTAGCAGGTGATTCGGCTATGATTTTAGTATTACAGCGTGGTATCAGGACATGTCAAAAGCAAGTCTTGTTTAAGAAATGTAAGTTTCATACCCCACTCCACTTTAATTACTTGTTGATCTAGAACACTGGTGCTGTCTTTTACAAGGACAGTTTTGACACAAAAGCAAAAAATCTTTAAAAGTGGAGATTATTATCTCTTTAAAACAAATTCAGAGTGAAACTGCTTTCAGAATAGTTTTTGATGGGTGATAAATTCTGCTTACACTTGTTTAGTGGAAGTAAAAATTCCCAGGCAGGTAAGTAAAATAATGTGCAGTCTTTTTTTAATAGTAATCACAATTATGATGAAAGGAGTAAAAAGGCTATTTTCTCTTATCTCTCATAATTGAGTTTGAACCTTACCTTTATGAAGTTAAATTGGAACACATTGTTTAATTAGCTTAACCTTTTTGCTCTTAGACTGAGTCTTGTTTGGTGACCTTGTTTTAAAACAGAGAGAGCTCATGTTAACAAACATGGAGGTCATCCAGCCCAAAGCACATTATTTATGTTTTAACAGTTTAATAACAAAGTGAAGTGGAGCACTCCAGAGGATGGCTATAATAGCTTAATCGCTTTTTCGTTATTAAGACCTCTTAAGACAATTGTCTTCAAAATTATAATATGAGCTTTTAAGAGCTTCCAGTCTGAGCACTGATTTATGCTGTCTATGATTCCATTTCTGCTCTGTTTCACACTGTGTTAATTTTCATTAAGTTCATTATGTTTGAGACCTCTGAAGGGATTTATTTAAAATTCATCTCTTGATTAGACACATACTGTATACTTTTTATTGCTGTAACAATATCTATTTTTTTCCCAAAGATAACAAGACCTGAGTTATGGCTGCAGTGCTATTCCTCAGAGTGCTGGTATCAGGTCCCTTAGCAATATTAATATGTTGCTGTAATTATTTTTTGATGCATGTAAAACATATAGGATTTGATGAGGAAAGATGTTTAACATAAGTGGGTTTGTGAAGTAAATCCCCAGCACACATTTTATATTGCATGCTTCTTTTAGGTACTATAAAAGATTAGATAAACTTCAAAATAGGAACTCAATATAATTTTAAAGGGTTTAGTAAAGTCAGTTCATCAGAATAACATATGTAGATGTTTAATTTACAAAACAGCAGTTTGCACTCTGGAATAAAGCTTTTCCTAAATCCATTAAATTTCTATTTTATTTTAATAGTCTTTACAATAAAAGACAGCTACATAATGGATATTTCTTACTTGATAATACAAAAGTGTGTCATTATTATTATTGTCTACTGGTAAAGCATATGTTAGGTTCATTATCAATAACTGTGGTTTATGTTTTATATACGTAGATGTAAAAAAAATCTGACTGAACAAAAATCTAACAACTGGCACACAAATTCAATGTTACAAGCTATATCAGTTTCTCTCCTAGGATTAGGGATTAGCTAAATACAAGGTATGGTGTGTGGATAAAATATAGCTTGACTTTAGAGAAAGGAATAAAAAAAAAAAAGAAAAATGGATAGATTGTATTTTTTTTTTTTTCCAGAGTCTTAAATGTGCATATTTTATTCTTAGGCTAAAGCTGTGTTCCTGTTACAGTTTCTGTGTTTTAGCTTCAGCTCCTCTCATGGTTATTTGATGTGCTGCCTGACACTTCTTTGATTGTGGATAGGAGAGGCCTTGTGAAGGCACATAGCCTTGACATTCAAAAGACCAGGTCTCTGAGCTCAGTAATTGCCATTCAGCAGCATGTTCTCACCTTTAAAAGAATATTTTGTCATTGTTATGTTACATTACCACAAACTTTTTTGCATGAAGCAGTTCAATGTGGTGATATTTAAAGAGATTTAAAACCAATAGTTTTTTTTAATAAATTAAAGTTTAAATTAAAGAACTTGTGAGTCTCCTGGTTTGGATGTTACTGATTACCTTCTCCCTCCTTATATGTTCACTCTAAAGTTTTTGGACATAAATAAATTCTAGAAACTTCATTTTCGCAACCCAGCAGGGTTTATTGTAATAGTGTGAAACTCCTTCCAAGCCACCTTGTTTAGCGTTCAGTAGAGTAACATATGTTTTGCTTGCTTTTCATTAAATTATGTATTTTTAACAAATATATTTATGAATTTTACACAGAAAGAGCATGAACATCCTTGAGTACTTTTTTACTGAATTCTGACACATTCACGAATTCTTAACCTATTGCAGTATCTATTCGCTGAGTATTCTGCAATTGTTGTGCAATCATTCCTCATTTTTTTAAATTTTAATTCTAACAAAAAGTGTTTTCTTTTTTTAGAATATATTCAGAAATATCAGAGAGGTTTAAAACAAAAATTAAAGACTGGATTACATAGTTGTTGGTTTTTTTTTTTTGTTTGTTTGTTTGTTTTGTCTTTCACAGTAAAGTATCTCTTTCCACATCACTAAAGTCAGGCCACATCTAGCTTCAAGTCAGTTACTGGGACAGTATTTTGTTTGGTTTGTTGAATTAAGGTGTCTGTATATCACTTATGCAAATACTAGAAAAGTGCATTCGTGTTTATCTTACTGCAGGGCGGATTCTCTTGTGGCACTTTCAAAATATTCTTCAGGCAAAATGTTTCTTAATGAAGATTAATTAGAACATTTGAGATTCTGCCCTCTGTATGTCTCCAGGTGTCAAGACATCCTAAAAGCACAGTGAGTTGTCCTAAAAAAAGTGGTTCCAAAGTTAATATGTGCTTTCTGCAGCAGCAGTTTCCCAGATCTGTACTGCATGCTAATAAAACAAGATGTCCAAGACTAGAACTTTAGGTTTTGTTTTCAATAAGTAAATACCAGCTGCTCTCTGTAGCTCTTTTCTTGTCTCTGTGTCTCTTCTCTGAGAATTTCACCTATTGTTGTGAGGTGTGATGACTGCTTTTTTTTAAAAAAAAAAAAAAAAAAAAAAAGAAAATTTCCATAATTCATAATTAAGTAGACTTTTTAAAAAATATTTTTCACATACACGTGTTTAAAAGTG
Organism: Lathamus discolor; assembly: GCF_037157495.1. Classification (NCBI taxonomy): domain Eukaryota; kingdom Metazoa; phylum Chordata; class Aves; order Psittaciformes; family Psittacidae; genus Lathamus; species Lathamus discolor. Next base: position 29,925,467 of record NC_088909.1, on the reverse strand, counting down.
TGTATCTTTAATTGAAAAGCTAATATATTTTCAGAGACTTTGCTGCAAGCCTATACCTTCAGTTTATTGCACTAGTATGTAGTGAAGTGCTTAGTTAGTTATCAAAAATCTACTATGACACTTCAGTCACTAAAACGATAAGTTGAGCAGCCTTTTCAAGCTTTTTTTCCATAACTGCAAGCATCATGCATTGTCTGGATAGCACTTGAGGGCTGTGGCTGGGATGTAGCTCTCAGTTGGCAAAGTGACTTTACCACAGCTATCTCCTTTCAGTGGGAGCAGGCTCAGTGGTAGTGCACCCTCATTCATCCACTTGCAACTTTGGGAATTTCATGGACAGAAGCAAAAGAGAGCTATGAAATAATTTTAAATAGTGAAACCAAATGATCCTCCTTTATTACTGAGAGACTCTGTATCCAAATCAGACCTTTACAGCTTTGCAATAGAATAAGGGATGTTTGAAAGACAAAGTGCAGATATGTTCAAGTGTCGGTATCTGTGTTCAGTAACTGAAGCATTAATAGCAGCTCTTTCTGCAAATTTTTGATTGGAGCTGCAACTCTTGTACTCTGAAACAACCTATTTTTACACCAAAGTGTAAAATTAATTTTGTCATGAAAAATTTGCCATACATTCATTTATAAGGAGTGAGGATTTTCAAAACTTGTTCGTTGTCAAAATGACTTATCATTGTTAGTCATCTTTTGCTTTCACTTGTACAGCAATTTAAGCTTTCTGGAAACTGGCCTGTTACTAGGAGCGCTATTTGTGTCTGCTTCATTACTACAAAGCTCAGCCTCTGTCTCCACTGCAGGATCTGTTTGTGGATTTTAAGCAGTGAAGATGAAAACAAAACTGACCTTCTGATCTTTGGGGGTTGTCCCTCCCCTAGCCAACTTGCAGACCATGTTTTTTTATAAAGCCATCTGGTTTAGGAGAGCTTGAAAGTTATAATACTTACAGAAAGGCAATTGAACTTGCACAGTGGCTTCTACACCGAGAGGAGCGTCCACATGTCCTGGAAAATGTATTGAAGAGCAGGGTTACTCTTTTAAAATTTCATTAGTGGGTGTATGCCAGTATGAACCACATGGACAGACTGTAATGGGTTGCAGATGGCCAGCAGAAAAGTAAATAATTCTAGCATGGCAAAAGCTTTAATCTTCAAGTTAGCTTTATGTAGTTAAAACCTGATAAACCCAGAAACTTCAGCAATTAAAATGCTTCTGAAGGCCTTCATCCATTTTTTTTGTTGTGTTTGTGGGTTTTGGGGGGTTTTGTTTGTTGTTTGTTTTTTTTTTTTTTCCCTTATCTGACTCTTCCTCAGTGTCTTCTTATGAAGAAATGTCAAGGAAAGCTGTATTCTTATTTGCTGTAGTTTAAACCCTTTAGTTAGATTATAGCACTAATTAAATCTTCTCCCAGTGGGAAAAATATTGCACTGTCTGGTTAAATCAGCGCTGCAGCTGCTGCTTTGTGCCATGAGTGTTACTCAGTAGCCAATGAGGTAGTAAGAATTGCAACCTTAGTGTTTGTTCTCAAACGAGTATAAAATTTGTGAAACTCATGTTACAGAATAGCCTACTTGGCGAGAAGGTTTTTACTTGTGTTCTGTCCTATTTTGTCTATGATCATGAGGGTTACTTTTAGGGGAAAAATATTAATGCACACCACTGCATTAAACAGGCACATGTTGCACAACACAACTTTAAGGATTCCTTTGAAATATGTTATCATTACAAACTAGAGCTAGGTTGGAAGAACAGCCAATTCATTCCTCTTCCATCATGTCCAAAATTATTTCCTACCACAAAGTCTGAAGTTTTGAATTTACACTGGAAACCTTTAGAATTGGAAGATCACAAAGGGATCTTTAAATCTGATAGTAGTTTTTTATACACATATATATTGTTAGCTTGACATATCTGGAGATTTCCTGTTCATTCTCTGAGCTAAGTCTGAATTTTTTATTTCACTCTGCATTTCATATTTAAGGAGTAAGTGGAATATTAAAATTAGTAGCAAAAGCCATTGTCTGCCTTCTCTGAGGAATGCCAGCAGGGAGGCTTGTCCATTATTTGAGTTGTAAGTTTTCAGCTTCGTGAGTGGTTTACCATTTTGCTTAGCACAGTCATTATCTCCTTACCTTTGCCCATTTTGATTTCTGTCAACTGTGATGGTTTGTTTCCTTCTCAAACAGATGAGTTAAACTGTAGTGGGTCTACATGTCTTTCTTTTGTGGCTAACTCATTTTCTCATTTAGACAAGCCCCTGTGCCCTCTTTACAAATGATTTCTTAAATGGGTGGATTTTCTTATTTCTACCTTGTGCTTGGAGAGCTGGGCCAGAAAGGATGCGGAATAAAGTGTTTAGGCAGTGGCTAGTCTCATTATCAAAACAGGGAAACTAAGACTTGAAAATTTTAAATAAACTCATGGACATCAGCATGGGGGGCTAGATAATGTCGTTATTATCTGTAGAACATGAACAACATATTTTATAGGTTTTTTTCCAATTTAATTGGTAAGCAGCTTTTGAACCTCCAGTTTATGTAAGCATGGTGCATCGGCCAAGTTGTTGACTATCCTGACATTGTGCTCTTTCTCTCTCTTTTTGTTGGACACTGCATTTTGTGTCAGTTGTTAGTTATTTATTGACTCAGAAAGGAAGAGGGATGAACTTTAGCATCCAGCATTTAGCATACACTTCTGTGGTTTCAGACCTCTTCTTAACTGGGCTGAGCAGGAAGTCATTTTTGAGTCTTCAGGGATGTTAATTGACTTAATGATGTGTGGAGCAAGGAAGAATGTAGAGGGAGAGGATAAGCATGTTCATCTTTCAAAAGGTATTGGGTTTGTTTTGATGTGTGATCCAGAAGAAGTGATATGTAGGTTTTTTTGCTTTTTCAATCTTTCTCTTGCACATAAACACATAAACAGGAGGCACCTCTGTGCCTGGCAAAATCTTGGAGCACATTCTCCTGGAAGGCATGCTAAGGCACATGAAGAACAACAAGGTGCTTGGTGACAGCCAGCATGGCTTCACTAAGGGGAAATCTTGCCTGACCAATTTGGTGGCCTTCTATGATGGGGCTAAATAATTGATGGACAAGGGTAAAGCAGTTGACGTCATCTACCTGGACTTGTGCAAAGCGTTTGACACTGTCCCACACCACATCCTTCTCTCTAAATTGGAGAGATATCAATTTGATGGATGGACCACTCGGTGGATAAAGAACTGGCTGGATGGCCGCACACAAAGAGTTGTGGTCAATGGCTCGATGTCAGGCTGGAGACCGGTAAAGAGTGGTGTCCCTCAGGGATCGGTGTTGGGACCGGTCTTGTTTAACATCTTCGTCACTGACATGGACAGTGGGATTGAGTGCGCCCTAAGCAAGTTTGCTGATGACACCAAGCTGTGTGGTCCGGTTGATACGCTGGAGGGAAGGGATGCCATCCAGAGGGACCTTGACACGCTTGTGAGGTGGGCTGATGACAACCTTATGAAGTTCAACCACGACAAGTGCAAGGTCCTACACCTGGGTCGGAGCAATCCCAGGCACAGCTACAGGTTGGGCAGAGAAGAGATTCAGAGCAGCCCAAGGAGAAGGACTTGGGAGTGCTGGTCGATGAGAAAATGAACATGAGCCGGCAGTGTGCACTCGCAGCCCAGAAAGCCAACCGTATCCTGGGCTGCATCAAAAGGACCGTGACCAACAGGTCGAAGGAGGTGATCCTGCCCCTCTACTCTGCTCTTGTGAGACCTCACCTGGAGTATTGTGTGCAGTTCTGGTGTCCTCAACATAAAAAGGACATGGAACTGCTGGGACAAGTCCAGAGGAGGGCCACGAGGATGATCAGGGGACTGGAGCACCTCCCGTATGAAGACAGGCTGAGGAAGTTGGGGCTTTTCAGCCTGGAGAAGAGAAGGCTGTGTGGAGACCTCATAGCAGCCTTCCAGTACCTGAAGGGGGCCTATAGGGATGCTGGGGAGGGACTCTTTGTCAGGGACTGTAGTGACAGCACAAGGGGTAATGGGTTAAAACTTAAACAGGGGAAGTTTAGATTGGATATAAGGAGGAAATTCTTTCCTGTTAGGGTGGTGAGACACTGGAATCGGTTGCCCAGGGAGGTTGTGAGTGCTCCATCACTGGCGATGTTCAAGGCCAGGTTGGATGAAGCCTTGTGTTGGATGGTTTAGTGAGAGGTGTCCCTGTCCATGGCAGGGGGGTTGGAACTAGATGATCTTGAGGTCCTTTCCAACCCTAACCATTCTATGATTCTATGATTCTATGAATGCCCATTTGTGTACAAAAAGGATGGGAAAATGGTTTTTGAAGTAATTAAATGGTTGATTCTTCCCAGCCAGATGACCATAGTAAAGTGAATGAGTCTCATTTTACCCACAAATTCCATGTGAGATATAGGAACCTCCCCAGTGTTATGACACTGGAAACAAAATGTTTCATTTGAAGTTTTTGTTTATTAAGTATCTCTTTGAAATTAAATATTTTAATATTTTGTTAAAATCTTTAAATCAAACTAATAGTAGAGATATTACTTTGAACAAGTTATCAGCTAAGAGTAGGAAACTTTTATCAATAAGTTAATTTCCTCATATACTAATTTCCTTTAGAAAGGTCATTCCACAGTAAGAGCCACTCAAATGAGAGGTCTTCACTCTGAGCTCTGTGAATTTCACTGTAAGACTTTGGTTCCCTGGTTATTGTTTAATTTTTACACAGATCTAGTCTATTTAATCTAGTTTTACTAATCATACACTACCTTTGTGTGTAACCATGTATGTATGTGCTTTAAGTCTACTCTGAAGGACTGCAGGTATTGACCTAGTGTATCTATGCCAAATCTTCCACTCCTGGCCATCTTCCACTTCTTGCTTTTGGTGAGTACAAACTGTCTTTAAAAAGGGTTGACTGTCTACAAAGGAAGAATGTAACTGGATTCATCTTGAGATAAGGTGTGGTCTACACACTTCCTTCAGTTGATCCACATTACTCACCCTCAATACTTGCATGAATAGAGAAGTGACAATTCCATAAGAAATCAATGAGAAAGAAGAGAGTTCTCACTGGAGGGGTGAAAGTCTGGCAGTGGCTAGTGCAGGAAGCCAGCTGGTGCCATGTCTTTCACAAAGTATTCTCATTGCCAACCAGATTGAATTAATGATATTATCCAGGCTGAATAATATAGAAACTAAGAGCACTAAAAACCAATTAAATTTTTCACGTTTTTTTGTGTTGCCATCCTTCAAATTGTGTATAATTTAGAAGGTTTGCTAGAAAGTTGATGGTATGGTTCCATGTGATTACAGTGCTTCAGATGTCCTCCAAGACTATATCTTCCACATTAACTTAATACAAATGAAATGTGGCACAAAACATGTAAGAACACCAACAATAACTTTGGGCTGATTTGCTAGGGCTAGATATACTGATGAGATTTTCTTACAAATTGTATTTTTGAACTGGTAGTGTAGATAATGTTTACACATAATGTTCCAAACTCGCTTGCACCAAACAGATACTAACCATTCCTACGCTACTACTGGTGCTGCACATGAACAGTAGCACCTCTATGTATCTCTACCTGAAAGCTTATTTTATTATCACTTAAGGAAGTCATTACCCTTTTATGAGTGCTTACATGCTGCTTTACAAATATGTCACCACAGTTACATTATAAAAGCAGCATTATTTTTGCTAGTGGCATTTTATGGAGCAAGGAAAGTAGTTTGAAAGTAACTTTAAAAATGTCTTTGAATTTATGTTTTTTTTACTCTGGAGGAGCAGAATTGATAATGTTTTTTCACACTAGAGTTAGATTTTATTAATAAAGTTTTTTTAAATATTATATACCATCTGTAAATCATAAAAATCCAATATGTAGAATAAACACTGTGGTTTAATTGTACAGACAAGATAGTTGCAGATCATCTTTATTAAATCAGTTTTTAATATGGACTAAAGTAAAACCTATTTTTTATACCTTTTTATATACCCTTTTTTTTTTTTTTTTTTACTTTATACTGTTTTTTTATACGTAGAGGATTCTTATTTCTTGTTTAGTCTGGGCAATCTTGTTGAAGATATCTCCAACATCTCCATCAAGTTAAATGACATCAATCTAATGCTTATTTTTTAACAATGGAAATAAATAATAAGATTTCATCTGCTAACAGAAGAAGAAATACTGATCAACTAAGAAAATATTACAATTATTTTCTCTTTCAGCAAAAGACATTGACAATTTTGAGCAATGTATTCTGAGGATACTTCTTTAAAGGATTACTCAAAATTCTAGAAAGAATAGCACTTTATTTTCTTCACCCAGAAGCCAGTAACTTCCAGAAAATTAAAAAGCTAATATTGTGATGCTACTATGATAGACAAAGTTTTGATTGGTGTTTTTGTGAGTTACATTTTTATTTTGGTTTTGTTCTATTAGTTTGCATTTTGGTTTGGTTTTTTTGTCTGTTTTGTTTTCTTTTTCAAGAAAAAATTGCCTGCCTCATAAATTACAGGAAATTTACTAAAATTCATATCTGTTTTATTATGTGGGAGCCATAATGCAAATTACACTGGATTTAACTTAGATTTCCAGTGAAATTTAAAAGGTGATAAAAGACATATGTTTCTCTGTACACAGCAACTTTGCTTTAAAAAGCATTAGAATTTTTTTTTTTTAAAGTATAGCATATGCTATAATTTATAATATACCGACATACTTATACATAAAACAGTACAAAAGAAATGAAGTCATTCTGAGCTTCCCAAATCCGTTGTGATTTCATTGCGGATCACTAGCTTTCTGCTAGAAAAGACCTAGATAAGTCATGCTGTAAAGGGTTTTTATAAAAGTCTGAATAAATATTAATTTAAAAAATATATGGGCATTTTCAAATGACCATGATGTATTCCACATAGGTGATTTTGCAGCTTGTACCATTGAGTGTTTAGAAATGCCATAAAAACTCAGATGTTCCTCTCCATACAAAGTAAAAAAAAAAAAAAAAAAAAAAAAAAAAGCAACAGAAAAAGCTGGAAACTGGTTTACTAAGCATTTCAAAATTTTATGCAAATTTATCTAGCTGTCCTGGGTTCAGCAGTAGCAGTCATTTTTCTCCTTCCTAGGAGCTGGTGCAGTGCTGTAGTTTTGACTATCAGCCTGGGAACAACGCTGATAACACCGATGTTTTTAGTTGTTGCTAAGTAATGTTTACTCTGACCAAGGACTTTCTGAGTCTCACACTCTGCCAGGGAGGAGGGGGAGCTGGGAGGAAGCAGAGACAGGACACCTGACCTAAACTAGCCAAAGCGGTATTCCATGCCACAGCGCATCATGCCCAGGATATAAACTGGGGGGAAGCTACCCAGAAGGGCTAGATCACTGTGTGGGATTGTGTAGCTAATTGCATAGCTTTCTTAGAAAACTACTTACTCTTCTAATCAATATCCAATTAGCAATTGCCATAGCAACTGTAAAATATAGGATGTCCTGGTATGTAAGGTATGCTAAATTCTAAGATAAGAAACACCAGTGGGAAATACAAAGATAAAGTCAGAGTAAAATCTGGTGGTTTTTCCCTCAGTGTTTTAAGAGGCAGATATTGACACAACTGCTCAGTGCTCAATTTGGGGAAATAAAATTACTGCTTCTTCATTTCATATTTCTGTTCTCTCCCTAGAATGATGATCAGTACCACATCTTTTATTTATTTGGGAGTTTTATACGCTGTTTCATAACAGCAACTGAAGACATAGATCAAGAAAGCAAAAGGTTGACCTTTTAAGATTAAGACTCCCCCTGCAGTCTTGTGTCCAGCTCTGAGGCAGCAACACAAGAGGTTGTGAACCTGTTGGAACAAGTCCAGAGGAGGCCGTGCAGATGCTGTGAGGGCTGGAGCAGCTCTGCTTTGGAGACAGGCTGAGAGAGCTGGGCTTGTTCAGCCTGGAGAAGAGAAGGCTCCTGGAAACCTTAGAGCAGCTCCAGTCCCTAAAGAGGCTACAGGAAAGCTGGAGAGGGGCTTTGGACAAGTGCCTGTAGTGACAGGACAAGAAGAACAGCTTTAACCTGACAGAGGAGAGATTGAGATGAGCTCTTAGGAAGAAGTTCTTCCCTGTGAGGGTGGTGAGGCCCTGGCCCATGGTGCCCAGAGAAGCTGTGGCTGCCCCATCCCTGACAGTGTTCAAGGCCAGGTTGAATGGGGCTTGGAGCAACCTGGTCTAGTGGAAGGTGTCCCTCCCTGTGACAGGGGTTGGAAATGGATGAGCTTTGAGGCCCTGTCCAACATAAACTATTCGATGATGATTATTACCTGAGGATTTCCAGGTGATCAACCGCTGGGAAGATAAGGAAGAATGAGTATTTACAATCCATGTTCCTTCAGATAAAGTCATTTTCCTTTTCCAAACACATTTCATGCTTAACCAGCCTCTTGATGTGACTTTAAACTGGTATTTCTTAAATTTTATAAATGTGCAAAATTTTGTTAATTGTTACTTTCTTTAATTGGAAGAAAAAAATTAAATCTTTAAACCAGACACATCCTAATGAGGGAATTTGCAGTAGCAGTATGCTTCTGTCTGCCTCTGTAATACAGCTTTGCTCAGTGGCACCATTTCAGCATTTCGTTGCTTCAGTATGGCTTCCTTTTTCAAGTCCTGGATTTGCATAGTCCTTTTAAATGTTTAATCTACATAAGCAGGTTCTTAAGAAAGTTTCTCAAGAAAGTTTCTCCTGCCTCTTATGTCTCTTTTGTTGTATGTATATGCCTGCAGAAAATATCCGTGGACAATGACCCTTTCGTAGTCTTTCACCATATTTTCCAGGTGTCTGCCCTGCAAAGAACCCCCAAAATACTCAGCACCAAGAAATATCTGTCTAAGAGAATTTTAAACACTTTTGTTCTCATGCTCAGATTTTCCATTCTCAATAACTATTCCCCTTCAGGGATTCTTCTCTTCCAGTCATTATAAATCATGAAATAAGTATCCTTTGTTGTCATGTTAACTAAACAGTTACGGATGTATCACCAAGCTGCATATGATTTATGGAAACGAGTTTTAGTCAAGTTGGGTACCTTTAAAACATTACCTTTTGTATGCATTTTTATCTATTTCTAAAAATATTTTGAAACCTGAATATTAATCAACAATTCAGAAAATTTTAATGAAAATATGCAAACAGATACAAAGAACATATTGTAGCTTATGAAAAGAATATTGGTCTAAGATTTCACTTATGTAGCTTTTCTTGGTGTGGTTCTGCATAGAGTATTGCAGAATGTGTGTTGCCTTTACACTTCCACCTGAAGCTTAACCCTTTCAACAAGATTTGCCTCTTTAACCTAAAAGATGTTTATGTTCTAGGAGGTGATGTTTAGCCTTCTTGCCAATCTGAAACTCTCCTCATTCAAAATTAACAGTGCCCAGAAAAAGTTATTTAGAGTTCTTTGTATGCTTTTTCAAGAGACAATAGAAAGTTGACTTCTGTTTAATGGAACATCCACACTTTTTATATGTATAGCTAAAAAAAAAATTCCAAGCAGTATCTACTGTTTCTCCTCCTACAAGTACATTACAATAATCTTGGCTTTATAGAAAATAATTAATACTAGTGCAGATTAAAACCAAGCTGAACACAGAAGGGAATTTCTAATCGGATTTTCATTAAGGAAGGGGAAAAAATTAATGTTAAAAGACAAGACTAAAAAAAAAAAAAAAAACAAACCAAAAACTTCAGCTGATCTTTGTATCCATTATTGTTCAAAGATCAAAAATGCTAGGGAGGTGGGAAGGGTTATGGGTGACAACATGGAGGAGCTGCACAGAGCTGCTGGTGCTGAACTTTGTCTTAAGTGAGTTGGAATTGATTCTAAAATATTGCTCCTCAGCAGTTCTTGTGTCTATGAGTGTACTTCTCAAGGATAAATATGAATATCTAAGAGATGATAATTTGATATGGATTGGATATAGACAATGTAAATACATTGATATTTGTCATCTTTGGTATCACAGCTGAAGCAATTTGGGTGTTCTGATACTTTCAAATTAGTCCACATTTTCCTTATTTTATTACTTTTTTTTTGTGTTTCCTACTTGTTGAAAGTACTGTTAGTACAGTGGTGCTAAAATGTTGCAGATTCTAAAAGTTTTTTTGGAGAATCTCCATGCCATGGGATATAGCCCTGGAGGACAAGGGGACCCAAGACTGTTGGTTGATATTCAAGGATCACCTGCTACAAGCTCAGGAGTGCTGCATCCCAACTAGAAGAAAGTGCGGCAGAAGGGCCCAGAGACCTCCTTGGATGGATAAGTAGCTGCTGAGGAAAATTCAAAGGAAAAAAGAGGCTTATGAAAAGTGGAAGCAAGGACAGGCAGCCTGGGTAGAGTACAGGGATGTTGTCCAGGAAGCTAGGGACCAGGTTAGGAAGGCTAAGGCCCAGCTAGAATTAAACTTGGCTAGGGATGTTAAGGATAACAGGAAGGGATTCTACAGGTACGTAGCAAACAAAAAACAGACTAGGGACAACATAGGCCCCCTGAGGAAGCTCTCGGGAGAACTGGCTACACAGGATTTGGAGAAGGCTGAGGTTCTGAATGACTTCTTTGCCTCGGTCTTCACTGGCAAAGGCTCTGACCGCACCACCCAGGTCTTAGAAGGTAGATGCAGGGACTGTGAGAATGAAGACCTTGGGCCCACTGTAGAAGAGGATCTAGTTCGAGACCATCTTAAAAATCTGAACGCGCACAAGTCCATGGGACCTGATGAAATCTATCTGTGGGTCCTGAAGGAGCTGGCGAATGAAGTTGCTAAGCCACTGGCCATCGTATTTGAAAAATCATGGCAGTCAGGTGAAGTTCCCGACGACTGGAAAAAGGGAAATATAGCCCCCATTTTCAAGAAGGGGAAAATGGAAGACCTGGGGAATTACAGACCAGTCAGTCTCACCTCTGTGCCTGGCAAAATCTTGGAGCAGATTCTCCTGGACGGCATGCTAAGGCACATGAAAAACAACAAGGTGCTTGGTGACAGCCAGCATGGCTTCACTAAGGGGAAATCCTGCCTGGCCAATTTGGTGGCCTTCTATGATGGGGCTACAGAATTGATGGACAAGGGTAAAGCATTTGATGTCATCTACCTGCACTTGTGCAAAGCGTTTGACACTGTCCCACACCACATCCTTCTCTCTAAATTGGAGAGATATCCATTTGATGGATGGACCACTCGGTGGATAAAGAACTGGCTGGACGGCCGCACACAAAGAGTTGTGGTCAATGGCTCGATGTCTGGCTGGAGACCAGTAAAGAGTGGTGTCCCTTAGGGATCAGTGTTGGGACCAGTCTTTAACATCTTCGTCGCTGAGATGGACAGTGGGATTGAGTGCACCCTCAGCAAGTTTGCCGATGACACCAAGCTGTGTGGTCTGGTTGATATGCTAGAAGGAAGGGATGCCATCCAGAGGGACCTTGACACTCTTGTGAGGTGGGCTGATGCCAGCCTTATGAACTTTAACCATGACAAGTGCAAGGCCCTACACCTGGGTCAGAGCAATCCCAGGCGCAGCTACAGGTTGGGCAGAGAAGAGATTCAGAGCGGCCCAAGGAGAAGGACTTGGGGTTGCTGGTCGATGAGAAAATGAACATGAGCCAGCAGTGTGCACTTGCAGCCCAGAAAGCCAACCGTATCCTGGGCTGCATCAAAAGGAGCGTGACCAGCAGGTCGAAGGAGGTGATCCTGCCCCTCTACTCTGCTCTTGTGAGACCTCACCTGGAGTGTTGTGTGCAGTTCTGGTGTCCTCAACATAAAAAGGACATAGAACTGCTGGGACAAGTCCAGAGGAGGGCCACGAGGATGATCAGGGGACTGGAGCACGTCTCATATGAAGACAGGCTGAGGAAGTTGGGGCTTTTCAGCCTGGAGAAGAGAAGGCTGCGTGGAGACCTCATAGCAGCCTTCCAGTACCTGAAGGGGGCCTATAGGGATGCTGGGGATGGACTCTTCATCAGGGACTGTAGTGACAGCACAAGGGGTAACGGGTTAAAACTTAAACAGGAGAAGTTTAGATTGGATATAAGGAGGAAATTCTTTCCTGTTAGGGTGATGAGGCACTGGAATGAATTGCCCAGGGAGGTTGTGAATGCTCCATCTCTGGCAGTGTTCAAGGCCAGGTTGGATGAAGCCTTGTGTTGGATGGTTTAGTGAGAGGTGTCTCTGCCCATGGCAGGGGGGTTGGAACTAGAAGATCTTGTGGTTCTATCCAATCCTAACTATTCTATGATTCTATGTGATTTTCACTTTTAGTAAACTTGATACTAGATATTTTTGCTGACAAAAATAAGAATTTTTCATATATTAAAATACACTTCAAGGCCTTACAGTTAAAAAAATAATTGTGGTTTTCTCGCAAATTCAGTGAAGATTATTTACACATCTTACATATTTCCCATCAGATTCCAAATTCTTAGCAGAATGTAGAATATTTTTTTTGATATATAGTAATACATATCTAAACTAGAAATTTTGACAGATGTCAATTAACTTTGGTATCTTCTGCTCTGTTTTGTTTGTTTGTTTTATTTTAAAATTTGAGGGCTTTTTTGTTTGCAATTTTTTTTTTTTACAGCAGAGATTCCAGTATTATTCAAGTATTTATTTGTGAAGTCCTTTAAATTTTGACTTTAAGCTACTAGACCCCAAAGAATTCCTGCTAGCAAGCTCCTGCTTCTTTGTTCTTTTCATTATGAATGTCTCTGGGTCAAATATCTCCACTTTTTCATATCTCACTATTCACACTTTTTACTGAGGTTATTCTATATACAGTGAACATTCTTTACTTAAGTAAAATGAAGATTTGTCTATTTAAAAAAAGCCAAACAACTATTAGTCTTTCCCTACTTTTTAGCTCTTTTGTGAATGCTATTATTATCCACTTTCAGTTCTACAAGCCTGATACTCTGGAATTGGGAAGAACCACGCTTTTACCTGCTACCTAAACTACCTGTTTGGAATATAATGTTAACATTGAATGTAGAACTTGAATTCAACGTCCAAATTTAATTTTCTCCCTTTTTCTCATACATAACTCAGTGTCTCAAGTCTGGTTTTTAATAAAAATAAGAAAAAGTTGTCCTATGTCATTATTAAAGCAAATTTAATTATGTCGCATAATCTGGAAATTTTGGTAATCTTGCAGAATTTTTTTGCTTCTCTCTTCTATAGACTATCTGTCAGTGGTTTTATGGCTTGAGTTTGATATATTCTTATACAGAAACTGTCAAACGACAGTGACATATTCAACATCAAGAAAAGCTGTGCTAATTCTATCACAGAAGATTAAAATACGTATATTCTTCATTAAACCAATCAGTCTCTTTTATTGACCACATATCTACAGTATTTGAACCCTGCAGCTATTCACTGGGTCATATGTCTTCCATTACTTTATTTGCCTCTTTCTTCAGGAAAGAAGGTTCTGTGTATATTACATTAATTATGTTATGTTAATCACAGTATTGTTTATTAACTACAGTATATTTTATCATATAGTATCATATATCATTCTATTTACATAGGATTTTCTTCTTTAATATCATAGACACTTTCTGCTCAGTATTTATATTAATGAGAATAAGAATAAAAAATATATGTGTTACCTTCAACAGGAAGATGTTGGTTTTGTTTTCTGGGACCATGCACATTCCACGGTCTGAATTCAGTGTATTGGGTGCATTTTCTCCTGGTTCTCTCTGGTGGTAAATATCAACATTTTGTCAGAAAAAAAACAGCCCTTAATCTGAAAATTTACTGAACCTTGTCCCTAAACACTAAACACTTTGAAAGAGAATATCTGCCACAAGACAGGTTTCCTTTGCTCATGGAACCTTCGCTGTTGAATTCTTCGTTTTCTGAAATAAATAACGTTTCATAATGGCACATAATATGGAGGCAGAGTGAGAGGAAACATAGTGATAGTGACACAAATTGCCACTGTTACCCTCAGGGTGACCAGTTGAGCAGGAATCTGCGCCATTCTGGTATGCATATCTGAACCACTGTCACCTCTATGAGGCAGGCAATATCTTCCTGTTGAAAATGTCAAGTGTTACAGAGAGGTCTGGAAACATGAGAATGGACGTCTGCTCTCTATCCATCAGCAGCAGGTGACCATCCATCAGCGTCATTGATTCTGTTTTCACCCTGTGTCCTGTCCTTATTATGGATGCCTAACTGCTCTTGAATGGATTTAAATGAAAAAAAACTGAGACTTAACAACACACAGCCTTATTCAGACATATTTAGATTAACTGTCCAAAACATGACCAATACATTTATTTAGGAGGTTGATTTTGTGTTTGTGTGTGCTACTTACGTATTTATCCTCTTCTACATTTATTGCAATATAGTACAAGGTAAAAGAAAAGTTTTCAGACATTTTGACTACCAACACAGCTTTTTCACCACTTTCTGTGCCTAATAATCTAATTTTGTAAACATTTACTAGGACTAAGCACTTCTGAATTTAGATAATTCATGCATTATGTTCTCTAAGTTTGCAAGGTTACTAATGTACTTATTGTGAACAGATGGTTGGTTAATACCTCTTTGCACTGAAACATGTGAAGAAGAGAGAATGAATGTCAGTAAAATGCTAACCAATAAACATAATTTTCAAAACTCACCTGCCTTGGGAACATTTTCCTTACTGCATGTCGTGGTTTAAACTCAGTCAGCCACGCAGTCGCTCTCTCACTCCTTCCCCTTCCTTCCCCTTCCTCTCCCCCAGCTCCCAAAGGGATGGGAAAGAGAATCAAAAGAATGTAGCTCCCATGGGATGATATAAGAATAGTCCAGTAACTAAGGTGTAACACAAACCACTACTGCTATCACCAATAGTAATAATGATAAGTGAAATAATGAGGGAAGAGAAAGCAACCGCTCACCATCTGCCGACTGATACCCAGCCTGACTCGAGCACTGATCTAGCGCTTCTGGGTAACTGCCCCCAGTTTACATCCTGGACATGACATGCTGTGGTATGGGATATCTCTTTGGTTAGTTTGGGTCAGGTGTCCTGTCTCTGTCTCCCCCCAGCTTCCCCTCCTCCCTGGCAGAGCATGAGGCTCAGAAAGCCCTTGGTCAGAGTAAACATTACTGAGCAGCAACTAAAATCATCAGTGTTATCAGCGCTGTTCCCAGGCTGAAAGTCAAAAACACAGCACTGCACCCGCTACTAAGGAGAACAATGACTGCTACTGCTGAACCCAGGACAGTATCCAACGCTTATTCCATGCCATCCATGTCATGCTCAGATCCCACATTTTCAGTATACCATCACTCTTATATATATATACATATCCATTAATCCAGAGAGAGAGAGAGAGATTATTACTTAGTGCATGGACCAATCCCTATAAAGCTACTGAATCTATTCGGTTCATGACTTTAGGCTCAATCTCTTGCAACAGTCTTTCAGAGCAGGAGAGGCTGTGTGCAGTGTTAGATCGTTGCCTGATAGTGCTAATCGTTCCTTTACGGCAGAACTCATCTGGTTTCATCGAAGTTCATTCTTTGTTGGGATGATGGTTGGAGGGAAGTCAGGGCCAGTCACTGGTGACATGAAGACATCTAGTTGGTGGGCTATAAAAGTGCTACATAGCAGGCAACAGCATACAATTGAGTTCTTTGGCTGTTTTCCCCTAAAATCAAATCCCCTTGAGGTACACATCAGACTTCCCCATCTTCCCTCATTACCCACCAAGTATATCCGGGTTCCTGAACAAAAGCAATCGCACGAGTGGGTTTGCCTTTACCTGAAGCAGGAAAAACCCAGACTGTCTTCCCAGCAGGTTCTTTATGTGCACCACAGGAACTTTACCCCCCTCTACAGTATGTAGAAGTTCTGATTGGGCTGGGCCAGCTCTGTTGACAGATCCTGATGTTGACCAACCAGGTGGCTTTTGGTAAGTGTGTATCCCAATGTTTGAAAGTCCTGCCACCCATTGATCTCAGTGTAGGTTTTAACAGCCCATTGTATCATTCGATTTTCCCAGAGGCTGGTGCATGGTAGGGGATGTGATATACCCACCCGATGCCATGCTCTTTGGCCCAAGTGTCTATAAGGGTGTTCCAGAAATGAGTCACACTGTCTGACTCAATTCTCTCTGGGTTGCTGTGTTGCCACAAAATCTGTTTCTCAAGGCCCAGGACAGTGTTCCAGGCAGTGGTGTGGGGCACAGAGTATGTTTCCAGCCATCCGGTGGCTGCTTCCACCATGGTAAGCACATGGCGCTTGCATTGGCAGGTCGGTGGGAGTGTGATAAAATCAGTCTGCCAGGCCTCCCCATATTTGTATTTTAGCCATCGTCCTCCATACCAAAGGAGCTGTAACCGTTTGGTTTGTTGCATTGCAGCACATTTCACACTCACGAATAACCTGGGCAGTAGTGTCCATTGTTAAGTTCACCTCTCAATCACAGGCCCACCTGTATGTTGCATCTCTTCTGCCCTGATGGCTTGAAGTGTCATGGGCCCACCGGGCCAAAATAATTCATCCTTATGTTGCCAATCTAAGTCCATCTGAGCCACTTCAATCTTAGCAGCTTTTTCCACTTGTTGGGTGTTCTGGTGCTTCTCAGTGGGCCGACTTTTGGGTACATGAGCATCTACATAGCTTACCTTCGCCACCAGGTTCTGCACCCAGGCAGTGATATCTTGCCACAGTGCAGCAATCCAGATGGATTTACCTCTGCGTTGCCGGTTGCTTTGCTTCCGTTGCTGCAACCACCCCCACAGGCATTTGCCACCATTCATGAGTCAGTGTAGAGATAAAGTACTGGCCACTTTTCTCATTCAGCAATGTCCAAGGCCAGCTGGATGGCTTTCACCTCGGCAAACTGACTCAATTCACCCTCTTCTTCAGCAGTTTCTGCAACTTGTCGTCGGGGACTCCATACGGCTGCCTTCCATCTCCAATGCTTTCCCACAATATGGCAGGTACCATCAGTAAACAAGGCATACTGCTTTTCACTTTCTGCCAGTTTATTATATGATGGGGCCTCTTCACACACATCACCTCCTTCTCTGATGACATTCCAAAATCTTTGTCCTCTGGCCAGTCCATAATGACTTCTAGAATTCCCGGATGACTGACACTGCAGTTTGTGGATTTGAATTCCTAAGTGTTTGTCTGCACAGAGTAGTTTGATGCTGTATCAAGTTTGATGCTCAATACTGAGGTTTCACCAACAAGCTTAGTTTTTTATGTGGCACAATTTAGGGCAGAGAAAAATTGTGTCTTTGGAGTAATGTATGACATATGGCATTGTATTCAGGTAAAGTGGAGAGCATGGCGTCATGCTTATGCATCAGTAGTTTTAAGATGGACCATTTTATCTGTACTATGTGCACTAACACAGATTCTTCTAAAAGACCTTTTCCTTATTATGTTGTTTGCTTGAAAAGTCTGTAACTTTAAAAAAAAAAAAAAAGTAATTCTTTTCTTCTTAAGGAGTTTCAAAGAATAACATTTATCTCACTTTCTGAAAAACAGAATAAATGAGTTCATATTGGGCTGCTACAACTGAACTACTGACCCAAGGTAATTCATTTAAAGCTAACTTTGTCACCTCATATCTGCAAAGTGGATATATTGTCAGGAGACCTGTGAAGTTATTGAAATATGAACCTTGATAGAAAAAGGCCCTGGGTCACCTGATCATTGAGTCATCAAAGCAGGGAGAAGTCAGCTGCTGAGAAATGTATATCTCAAAGGCAGAGTACATCTGAAGGCTTGGAGCTGTAGAGAAGTAGTGAAGTGTTAAAAGAGGACTAGCGACATGAAGTCCAACCTCAGTGTCAAAAAAGTACTAAATAGAAAACAGTTAAGTTTTGTACTAATAAACAAAATTGTGATACTAAGACTAGAAAGTATTGATTATTCTTGGAACAAGATGTATTGTAAGACTTTTAAAATATAGAGGCACTACCCGAAACTCTTTTTAATGTAGCCTGACTAATACATTAATGCAATATAAGCTATTTGTGTATTATGAATAATTCTGGATTACATTGTGCCCAAAGTGCATTGATGTGACATGGAAGGAAGTTTCACATTGCTGCATTTTTCTGATACGCTATTCTTCTAAAAGCCCTTCAATTTCAATCAAGTACAAAATTCTTCACATGATTTTTAGGTGAGAAACTTGAGTCATGTGACTGGACTATCCTGGTTAAAAAAATTTAGACAGTGATATTGACATGTTTTTTAAAAAGTTTAGGTTTATATGTATTTACGCATGCAGATATCTACAAACTTTTAAAAAACATTTTAAGTAGGATCACAGTAAATATGACTTTTAAAGCAAACTTCATGTCAGCTTTTGTGTTACTAAACTGTTGAATGGAAGCTTAAAATTCTGGTCTACATTTTAGCTTTAGGGGTTAAAGCTTTGGTCCCTTGTATGAAGTGGAAAATCATAAATTCTGAAAACATATAAAAATGCTAAGTTCTTCAGCTTAAAAAAGAAATAATTTTGCTGAAATTTTACACATAAATTGGACCTGATTTATATCATGAATATGTTTTCCTAGTGGGTTGAGTCCATCTTTTCCGAAAAACGAGAAATTTGAATATAACTTTCGGAACTAAACTTCACTCTTATAAATGCCAAGTTTTCTACCGCTGGTTTTCCAGCTTGTGGTTCTGAACAGATCCTATGATCTTTCATTCAAAACTCTTCATTCTCAAATAATTATTTGACTTATAGATAAAGTAATCTTCAACATTAAAACACATCAGGGTAATTTTTCTAGTTCTACACTTTTTTCATAACATGAGACTTAACTTTTTCTCAATGAAATGTTAAATAGTCCTGCTGAGAAGATAAATTTATAAACAAAATATCTTTGCTCTTTCTAGAGAATAATACCATTAATGATCAATGTCCAACCCAGAGCACTGTTTCAAGTGACATAAACTGAGTTTACATTTTTAAATATCTGTCAAAGCCCTTTTTCTATGCTATGTCTTTTATAAACCAGAAGGAAGTATTTTTTAAATAATACTGCTGTTATTCAGAATGCCTAGAATCATTTAAAACAAACCACAAATTCATTTCTTATAAGGCTCATTTTGTGGTGGTTTTGGTCTGTCTTATGAAATGGTTTTTTGAACTTATTTGACAGGCTAATATTGCCAGTCAAACCTACATTTTTCTGCCTTCCTGTTATTCAGTTTTCTGTAGAAAATCATGTTCTGTATTTATGATCTTAATACACTGCTCAAATTATGACAATTAATTCCCCTGAAGGTTAAAGTTACCATCACTAATTTCATTGATGTCTAAATTTTATCTGAACTTTAACATACATTCAAGCCTTTGTTCAGAAAAAAATTACCTTACAACACCTTAATTTACTTTTAGAGATTCTAAAAAAAAAAAAAAAAGAAAAGTTAGCTCTGTATTTCTAGTTTTGACTTTTATGATAGACAAAGTTACTAATAGTAATATATCAAAATGAGTATTTTTTAGTAACAGAAAAATAAGAAAAAGTATTAGGGAGTAATGTTCAAGTTGTTACTTACAACTTCAAAATTAAATTCTAAGCTTCTAAGTGTGAAGTAGTGCTTTGAGACCTGTCTCTAAAATTCTGAAATCTGACTTATTTTAGGACACGAATTTTATAGGAAAAGTCAGATTCAGGTTCAGAGGGTCTTTTGCCCAATGGTGCTTTCAAATCATACTAAATGACAACTAAAAGATGAATATGAAGCTGCACTGAAACAATCAAAGCAAATTTATTTTTACAGTTTAAATCTGCTTTACTTCCAGATATTTCGTGCTGTAGAGCATAGAGGAATAAACTTTTAAGAAAGTTGAAAATTATACACACATATATATAATAATAATAAAACAATGTGCTCCACCCCATTTTTTCCAAATGTATTAGCATTTTATAGTTAATAGTGGACAGATTCCATAGCTATCACTTATTTGTACTCTTCATAGTAGTTCTGTCTAATACTGTTTTGGCAAGTAGCCTACAGACAGTAAGATTATTGAGGAACTATACATTTAAAAGCAGGTAAAAAGCACTTGCAGCACCATTAGCTATTAATTCTTTCCTGTCTAAACCAATGACCCTTTGGCACACAGAATAGCCTGTATGTATTCAACAGCCAAGTACAATATATTACAATTCAAATGCATCAAAAGCTTTATTTCTAGGAGCAGAAATAAAAAATTCAGGAACAGGGAACTAAAAACAACAATGGGTGATGTACAATCAAATCACTTAAGAGGACTCACTTTCTTCAAACTATTGAAGTTCACCCTTAATAAATTAATTTGTCCTGGTATTTTCCACTTTCCATTATAGCTGTAGCAATATTTCTTTATTCATATCTAGTTTTGATGAGAAGTCCTAAAGAGCAGCTGTTCAGCAAGACCATCTATGCAGCAATGCCTGCTAAATGGAGCACACTCAACTGGCAGTCTCCAGACATTTGTCGTTTCTTGTTGGGATGGTCACTTAATGATCAAACTAGAGTTTAATCAACCAGAGCTTCAGAGACAATGGTAAGTGACTACAAGTCAGTCCCCCATTTCAGATTTACAGAGCTTCCAGGTGGAGTTCATTACAGCAAATCACCCATTGACACCACATTAAGAAAATAGTCTAAATTAAGGTTTGTTGTATTGTTTGGTGTGTTTCCTGCTCAATATATGAAGGCCCTCTGCTTTCGTTCACACTCAAACTACAGAACGTTTGCAATGCAGGAAGGCCTCTGTCATGGTTTGCTGCTCTGTCTCTACTGCATGTGAAATATTCATGGATTTGCAGGCCGAAGTGCCACATGTTTCAAATGACGATATAATGGTTGTGCTCTCCTGCCTTGAGAATTGATATTTGAGAGTTTACAGCTATGTCTTGTTTCTTTATAAACAAGCAGCTATGTGGGCACCTGGGTCATGGTGGCTTCTCCTTGTCCACTCCTCTACTTGTCAGCCATGCTCCATTCAGGCCTTGGGTAACCGCGTTCCTTTTCAGTAATACTCATTCCCTGATAAAAACCAGTGCTGAGGCTCCCACACTGTTCCTTTTAGGCAGACCACAGCTTGTGCAATGAAGTACAGCTAGGGAGAATATTGTCCTGACTGGGATGTCCTTCCATGACTTTTAATGGTCCCTTCCAACCTAGTTAATTCTATGATAAAGCACATTTTTGCTTATAGATCATATACAAAGACTTCCACATTAAGGTCACAGGAGGCTTCTCAATTTGCTGTTTTAAGTGTTTGTCCATATTTAAAAAGTATGTTCAATTAATGTAATGCTGATGTTCCTAAAATAAGTCTTAGCCATAATAAGAACAGGAAATCTCAGTACACACTCCTGCTTGTAGAATATGTGGAACAAGACAACACATTAAATTTGCAGCGTACAGGTTCATTACAACGCATTTTATAATGTAATTCACACTTTAAAAGATATGCATATTTCACAAGGGATAGGTCTTCTGAAAATTCAGTCTCCTTTTTGGTTTAATAACTTTGTGGAAGGATTAGCAGAAGTGCAGTGCATTATGTTTTAAGGCTGTTTTTTTAATGACTTTTTCTTAACTTTTTGTATACTTGACATATTTTCAAGAAAATGTTAACCTTTATATGTCTAAGTACCATTTTAATGAACCACATCAATGAACTGTAATGTATTGCCTCTGCCAAAGTTTTTCCTTTTTTTCTATTCTCTTCCAGTTGATATAAGAAATTTCCTATCCACACAATCTTCACAGAACCTTTGCACAACTTCAACATCAATAATCTGCTATTTGTTATTTCTAGATAGATGCATTTATTTTGCCCCAGGTCTGTTAATTATACAGCTTTCTCCAGCTGCTGCTTCAGGGTCTCCTACTGGTCCACTTGCTTTGGTTTTTTTTCTCACAAAATCACTTTCTAAACTAGAAAAAGTTCTGTTTGATCACCTAGTGTTTGTGTTGTGAACTTGTTCTAGCCCTGAAAGTATCACCAGGTATAAAAAGGGAAAAAATTCACTCAATTCACTTGTGACCAGATTTCCATGTGATGACAGTGTACATGGACATATTTTCCTTCATAGTAGTGACTGAAACATTTTAATTAACACAAGCTTTGCTAGCCCTGTGAAGGCTAAATGCATATTTTTGAGCAACTTCATTGTTTTTTTAGGTTAGGTAACACTTCAGGCCTCCCAGTTCCTTTTTCTAAATCCATTTTACCAATTATTCATTCTCCTTACTGCATACTCTAGTATTTTTGCTCATTACTTGTTTCTGCAACACTGTATTCTAACAATTTGCTTTTGTTAATAAGGTTTGAGGAATTTCTGTGGCATCTCCCCAGGTCTGTTTTCAACTTTACTTCTGCTTGGCCACTTTTCTCTCCATTCTACCATAACTTATCATAGCTCTACAAACACTATCAGTAAAGATAGTACCCTTTTTTGCAGTGGCAATATTATTGTACATTTACATGAAATTTATTTTGTTTTAAAAGAACACAGCGAAATTCTCAACATTGCTTTGATAGGAACACCCACGGCTTCTAAACTTAGTTAACCACATTGCTTCTTGTTGCATCTTGGGAAAAGAATTAATTAAATTTATTTTTAGTTGACAAAATCTATGGGTGCTGGTATATATTCTTTTAATTACCTGCCCTTCTACTAGATATTCAGATTTCTCAGTACTTGATTCTAGAATGGATGAATTGTGTTGTTTCTTTAAGATAACACCACCAAGGAAATATCAGCAGAATGCATATATGCCATTATTATGCACAATGAGCCTTTCCTTGATCTCAGCTGACTACTTAGTATGCTAAGGTTAGAAAAAGAAACCTCCCGATACCCCCCAAAGTCTTAATTGGATTGTTGTTGGATTTCATGGGAATAAATGTCAGCACTGTACAAAAATAGGAAAAATTAGAACTCTTTTAAGGCTACTTTGTTCCTCCAGTTGCTAAATGAAATCTACTGGCAGTGTCCTTACAGGCTGTTCTTATGATAACAATAGGGAACAAGTTTAATTTAAAATAACAGTGACATCCTTTTATTATACACTTGCTCTCCCTAAATGTTGAGCACTCTAAGAGCATGTCTAAGAATCACACCAATTAGATGTTTACACAGTAAATGAGGACAGCCATAACTATATAATTTGAAGTAGATACAACATATGCTTTAGGGTGTATTGGGAGGGTTTGGAAGAAAGTTCATCTGTGACAGATTACTCTGGTTACCCACTATGAGCTTTATTGTCAGAAGATGCTCTGCCCACTACAAGCACTAGAAAACTGCAATAGATGTTCTCATGATTGATCTGGGGCAATGCCTAGGTTTATGTAACATTCCTTTCTTCCACTAGCTCTTCTAGATTTTTCCGAAAGTGCAGGTGGCCTAACCATTCATTTTAGAAGAACACAGATTGCTGCTCCTTAGAGCTTGTTCACTCAATGGGGCTAAATACATATCTACAAGAGATGAGTGATATTGAGTCAGAAAAATCTCTGAAGGACCAAAAGACCAAAATAAACATATTTTTGAGTCCCTGACATCTGGTACTTAAGATGCAATAGAAATATTTAAAAAATTGTTAAAAGCTGCTTGTCTCAAAAGTTTGATTCAAATAATTACATATTAGAATCTACCAGTATCATTAACATAGTAATACAGCCCAGAACTTTCACTGGAACATTTCATTTGGCAAACAAAAATATTCTTAAAATAAGGTTTCATTAGACTGCAGTTTAAATATGATGACTTGTTTGGAAATAGCTTGTATGTGTAACATAAGGAAGGTTTATTTGAGCTGCACAAGGAAGCATAGAGAATACATTAAACAGCTGATGCTCAAATTAGATATATAGTATATAATTAGATATCTGGTATTATATACATGGTTTTCAGGAGACCTGGATATACTATCTTAACATAGAATGAATATAAAAGAGGGTTTAAAGGAATTATTTATCATACTATTAACTCTTCAATCATAGTAATCATTCTTAAACTAGCAAAAAGCTAATTCACTACAGTGAATGAACCCTTATCTTGTCAGTTTGTGTATGAGCCAATGCTGGTTAGCACTAGACATATAGTGGGTACCCACATTCAAAAGATTGTATAGGTTCTGCTTGATGATGACAACTGTTTTCTTCTAAACATCAGTTACCTTTATTTCTGTGTCAAGTATTTAAATTATATTAGCCAGTCAGTAGGCATCAATCACTGAATGTTATCAAATGCCAGTTATTGAATGTTATCAGTCTGTTCTGATCGCTCTTTTGAGATATACAGAAAATAAGTAATTAAATGACTGCCTGACTGAAAAAAAAAAATTATCTGAGTGGATAAAAAATTCAGTGTGTGTTATAAACAAATCATTTTTATTATTTAGTTATTTGGGAGCCAGAAGTTTCTTATTTGTATTAGTCAGTGAGCACTTGATATCAATTCTTTGAAACAAGCACAAAACTTTTTAGATGTTATCATAATTGCAAATCGGAAATTAGTTGTTAGAGTTAGTTTATGTCTGGTCACATTTTTTTTTTTAATTTCTACTTTCCAGGTGAATCATAATTTAAGAGAGCTTTCCTCTTAGAGGTTTCCTAGGGTAAAAACGAAAAAAGAAAAAAAAAACTTCTTTCATTAAACTTCCTGTTATTGGAATAATAACATATATAACTGATTCAGAAAGATAAAAGGACAGCACAGATTATCATAGGTTGTTAAGGACCAAAGATTACTTTAGGTTGTGAAGTAATTACTTTAGACTGGTGATATCAGTTCGTATTAATGTCAAAATATGTTTGAAAGTTTTGTCCCTTTTTCTTTCTAACTTTGTTTTTTTCTGAAAATTTATGAAGCTAATAACTGTGCTAAGAAAGCTGAACCAGAGAAAGAGAAATAGAAAGAGAAAATATAGGACCAAGAGCTGCTTTTACTAAAGGCAGTTTCTCACAAATGACAGTTTGAATTGTTCACCCATCTCAAGTGTTTCAGGTTTTTTGCTCACTGAAATATCCAGCAACTAACTTTTATTTGTCCAAGTATCTGAGAGAGAATTTTTTATTATTCTTAACTCAGTGTTAACCTCTTGTTTCATACTTGTTGAGAAATATCTCAACCAACATCCACCATGGGGAGAACATGCTGGTGCCAGGGCCACAAATTATGTCTCATCATAGAATTAGTACTACCTAGCAGAAACTATTGCCTCTGTTGTGTATTTTGCACAAGACTTCTTCTTTTCAAATAATTTCTCTATCTTTCTACTTTATACTGGAATCTTCTGGTAATTCTTCCAGAATAATCTCAAAAGTTTAGTATTCTTGAATCTTAACATTCAACTACTGGAGAACTTTTGTCTTGTAGTAGAAAAGAAAGTTTCAAGTGTAAGAATACAATCAAATCTACTACATTTGAATAAGTATGTTTTCCATAAACTGTTCACTGGATTGAAGTGGGAAACTTCTTTATTGACTAGAATGTGACTGAATTCATCTGTGAGTCTGTTCTAGAAATGATGGAGACTTAAGCAGCCAGTGAGAACTAGATTATTGAGATGCATATTGTGAGTAATCTAGCAATACCACAGTATATTTTAGAAATATTTTTAGTTTTGTAGATATACCGTTGGAAAAAAAAAATAGTACCATCTTAAAGTAAAAAAAATAAACAGGTTTTTTTGAACACCAGGATTGTTTGCGTTTTGTTTTCACAGGAAAAGAAAAATGGCTCAAAATAGCACAGTTTATGCTATCCATCTTAAATACCATCCCTTTAAAGAAGATTGAGTCCAAGACCAAGGATAAATGCTTTGTTTCTTTACAAAAAGGAGAAGCAAACCCTATATAACCTCAGTTAAATGTAATAGCCAACCACAGATTTCAAAGTACTTTGAAAAAAAAAAAAAAAAAAAAGGTAAGTATTCTATGACCAAAGTAGCAAATAAGGAATCTGTGAGCAAGTTTTTTGGTAGCATGAAAAAAAACCGAAATGCAGCTCTGTGATAGAAAGTGTTGACCCTTCATAGCTCAGTCTCTCAACTGAGCAGACTTCTCATGGGCGCCCTGTGATAGCTCTAGCACAACAAATTCTGGTAGACCTCAGCTGAATCCCAGGTACTTTGTTTTTATAAGTGCTTTTTTAGTGCTTTGGTCTTCACTGATGCCAGTAAAAGGCTCTGAGGTGTAAGTCTACTGTGTTCACCTGTCACAGACTTGGCACACAGTATTTTCCACAGCAAGACTGTTGTGAGAGACTAGGATTTATCTTGTTGAGAAACATAAAAACATAAAACACAGCCCAGAAAAATATCTTCTGCTGAGCCATGTGCGTAAACTGTGAAGTAGATGTTGCAGGCAGGTTTGATAGCATTTGCTACCTTTTCCTCTGTTTTTTTCTGTTTGTAAATTTCCCAGATTGATGATTTTCTCTACTAGGGGTTTGCCTCAGGGTAATTCACTTTTTTTTTGAGGAGGAAGCTTAGATAAAATACACAGGTCTATCTGTGATAGAGTAACACTAAAAATTCATAAAAATTCATAGAGTCTGATAAATTAGGGAATTTCATTTGTGTCAAGGATGTGCCTTGCGCTCTTCCCAGAAGAAAACCAAATTGGTGTTCAAGTTACACATCTTTTAGAGGCAGTTTTTTGCATTATGTCCAGAAAAGTCACGGTCGGAAAATAAATTTGTAAAATTTATGTTTATGCATTACACACGCTCTGTTCTGACCTCTGGAGACTAAGCAATACCTTCCTATAAAACTGCACTGGTTGCTTTAGGTCATTATGATTGCTGGCTTCATAACCCAGATGAAAGATATTTCTGTCTCAGAAACACACTCCAGGAAGTAAGAAGAATAAAAAAGATGTATTTTGAATACAGGGGAAACAGAAAAAGATTCCCAAAGAGAGAACAGTTAATGTAGATTATGTGATCTAGAAAACTAGCAAGGAGTAGGAAGAAAAAAATTCATAATTATATATGAAACATAGCATAGACCTGCAAACTAAAGGTCAAGGAGAAAGCAACTAGGTTTTGATGCAGAAAATCTGAATGGAAAAGTGACTAAATGGATCAGATAAAGATAAAAGAAAATGCATAAACTGGAAAGGAACATCAGGAGTGAGAGCAGAACAAGGCTGCTGGACAAGCATGGTGGAGTGGGTTTTTAGATGTTGAAGACTGAGCCTTACAAAGAGAATAAGAGCGTGGCTGAAATTAAAGCTAGGGACAGGAGGGTGGACTTAAAGCCAGGGCTGGAGACAACCAGGACTGACATCTCAAGCCTGGAGAAAAGATATGGAATTGAGATATAAAAGCTTATAGAACAGCATTGCCCAGCCAAGTGCTTGGTTATTTTAAGTCTGTAGTAATTAGCTAAAGGACTCACAATAGTCCTTAACCTGAGCTATCAGCAAACATTCACAAATCAGCATAGAAAGGAGTGTCTCTTGTCCCTTTGTGACATTTTATTCTCAGGCAGATCTCAAAAGACAACTTTGGCCAATTAAAAGGTTGACTCAAATGGTCAACCAAATGTGTAGCTAAAGTTTACAATGATCTGAAAAACTGCAAATATAATTCCACATGGAAATATTTCAGCAGAGTTCTTCAAAAAAGAAAAACAGAAAACAGACAAACAAAATGAACAATAAAAAAACTCACCTTTCCTTTGGCAAATTGACTTTAAAACTTACTAAAACCAAATACTCATTTTATCTCTCACAATCTTTCTAAGAAATTTGGCTTGTGTCTACCTTGAACAATCTATATACAGTGACATTCTGTTCAAATGTTAGAAATCATTAAGATTGTAACTGAAACCTTAATTCAACTCAGTGTGAATGCATTATAGCCTTTAATTACTTCATCATGGACTTTTTTTCTCCCCTCTGTCTCATTTGGTGTAAGAGGATGGTCATTGCTCGAGGCTAAACTGGTGCTTTTCTTGTTGAGGAAAATGTTGATCATAGTATTCTGAATTATTTTTTTACTGAAGGTACAGAATATAGGTTGAAAGGATTGTGACTACTGATCAAAGGAAACGTGGAAAACAACCTTACATCTACAACAGAGTCTTTATTTAATGGTAGAGTACATCTACCACACCAGGTAGCAGTACTTGAAGATATCTAATTTAAGTTTTACTGAAATTGGTATATTGTTGTGCAAACTACAGAGATGCTAGCTTGGGTCTCAACAGTATTGTGGGTCTATGCTTGGGCTAATTATGTTTGCTATGCAGCAGTAAGACCAAAACCAATTATTTGAAAAGGCAAGCTCTGCTGACTATATCTGTACTTAGTCAATCAGTGCCACTTCAGATGTCACTATATAACTCCATTTTGCATGAGGTAAACTGAAGCCAAAATGTTTAGGCAAACTTTTGATGGGTTATTAGTAATTTCATGTCTCTTATTTTCTGACTGAATAATTTTCAAGCTTAATGATTTAGAGAAACACTGAAACTTTGTGTTAGCAAATGCTGGAATTTGAACCTGTCCAGTTTCATCTAATGCAAAGTATACTGATGCTTGACATTTTGGAGCAGGTAGAACAAAACCTGATAAATGTTGTGATGACCATACCACCAAACTTCTCTTGACTGCTGCAGAAAGTATAGTAGCAATTGTTCATTAAAATCTTATTTGCAGCAGGAAGTAAATAATCTTTTAGTTAACAGAGTGCAGTTTGGATTTAGTGTAGTAAACAGGACAAAAAAAATAACAAACTGGTGTTTACTTAGTGAGTGCTGCTCATTCTAGGCCTAAAAAGACAGGAAAAAATAGTATGTGATTATGTAATTAAGAAAAATTGTCATATTACACACACAAGGGACTGAACAAAGAATACATGACCAGATTTTGTCTTTCTTAGTGCCAGAGTATTTGGGTTTGTATCCTTAAGATATTAAGAGTTTCTTGTGATTAATAAGAATGCAAGTTAAAAGAGACAGGAAATACGCTTACAAAGCAGCAAAACTTACAAAATTAATATTATTAAAATGTTATCCAGTGCTTTCATTAATGCCTTAGAATAAACTGTATGTAACTATGATGTTTGTGAGCTGTAATTTTTATTATGCTGACAGCTAAATGTGGTACCACTAATCTAGAGAAAATAGCTTCTTACTGGTTCATTTTTTTGTTTTCTTCAATAAGTCCATAGACAAATATAGGCACAAGAACATTTTCTTGCAGCTCTGTGGCTCACAGCTCACTCTAAGACAGCAGATTTGGAACACAATAATAACTGGCGAAGCACTGGGATGCATTTTCCAGAAATAGTTCATGGACCAGAACACCCTTTAATGAACTGTGCTGACGTTGTTGCAAACAACTTTTTTATTACTTATGGCATTTATTGTGTTAAATTTTCACAGTTCTATTCAATTTTGCTAATTTTGCAATTTTAAGCCCATCAGTTGCAGCCTTCTAAGAATGGTTGGCAAACTGTGAACTCACCAAACATTTTACATTGTAGTCTATGAAATGATTACTTGAAAACACCCACATTTATGTTGTCAGTTTGATATATTAGAGTGATGGTCTAGTTTAAGTTATGAGACAGTAAGTCAAAATATTTTTTTTTTTTTTTTAATAACAAATATGTAGGGTCACAGAATGTATTTAAGAAGGTATTTTCGCAACTTCAGCTGACCATGGAGGGTGGTAAAATTTTCTATATCCATTTTTTTATTCTGTCAAGAAAACAAATATATTTTTAACCACCTATTTTTTTCTGGATTTATAAAAAATCAGCTAGTGACCAGTTAAATAAGAATACCTTCTCCCAATCTGAAAACCAGTTTTCAGAGGGTCAGCGCGTCCCTAATTATAATGATGCAGTTAACACTACTCTAATTGAAAGTTGTGTCAGCATTTCCATTATAAAGCCATGTTTTTCATGGGTTGTAGCTCAGCTGTAAAGATTCAATCTGGGCTGAAACATGTCAAAAGACCTCATCCTGCTCCATACAGAATGCCTTCAAACTCCCAATTAAACCAGTGAGCTCTCCAGGCACTGACTATTTCAAACAAATAAGGGCAGACTTTACATGAGTCATTTTACAATGCCATCATATACAAAGGGCTGCCATTCAAGTAAATCGTTTTGTATGTGCTCTCAAAATTTGCATCTTTTTCAGAATGCAAGCTCACCTGAAAAATATTCCACCAAATCAGATCATTTTAGTGCTGTGTCCTAACATCTGCTCCAGGAAATAAAACATTCAGTAAAATATAAAAGTATTAGTTTAGAGTGATTTAGATGTAATATTTAAAGATAAAAACATTTTACACTGTATAGATAGAAAAGTGTAACATAATAACAGCTATGGTAATTTCAACATCTTTTAGAGCACAGGATAAAGAGTAAAAGAAATGGTTTGCTAAATAAAGGAAGACTAAAACCATAGGGGGAAATTAGATTTAAGGTATAGAGAAGTATTACACAAGAGAGTATAAAATGAGTGATTAAAACCCACCCCACAACATCCATTTAAAAGCACGTAGAAAACATCCTGAATTGAAAGCACAAAACTAAAAGAATAAATGACAGTTATGTTGAGACTTGTACTTCCACTAAAAAAAAATAAAATAAATAAAAAAGCACACAAGAAACAACCAGACTTAACTCTAAGGAAAATCTGAGTACATGACTGTAGAGAATAAAATCAGGGGAAATAGTTCATTGATGCACCAAACTCCGCACTGATTTGAAACTTAAACAAATAACATCAGTACAGACATGGCCAGATGAATAAAAGAATTTGCATTTTTAATATCTTGAAATGTCGGAAATACAATATGACATATCCAGAACAGGCTCAATTAAAGGCATCAAAGTCTCTTCTATTGATGAATTAATTACAGTGGGAGTAAGTGTGAATGCAACACTAAGACTTAGATTTCGTCTGTACACCGAAAACAGACTTCAGGCCTTGTGACCTCTGAAAGAGGCAGAGCAGGCTGGCAAGTACCTACATTGCATGGTGGGACATAATCCGTGCGTGACATTGTTATGCAGCATAATCCCCCTCAGCCATGCCCAGACATGCGTATCCGAGCCACATCCACACTTCATAGAGCCCTTTCATCCACAGGCAGTGAGTGACAACATTGGAAATTAATAGATCTGAGCCATCGTATCTGCTGGGGGACCATGCAAAATCCCAGCTGTTGGTGCAAACGACATTTAATGTATCAAAGAAAGTGTTAAAAATCTATGTAATGATCAACACCCAGTAATTCTTTATGCTTGTGTAAAGTATTTGCAAGATATAGGTAGTAAGGTTGTACCTTTCAATGTCTCAAAAGCAGCAGGAGTCCTTTTCTACTGTTCTTGGTGACATTTGACCACAAGTTTCAGGTGAAAGTACAGAGACACTGCAAACTGGTATGCAGGGGGGAACACTTCCCACAGCCGAAAACTTGTTTTTTGCAAGGATCCAGCTGTTTCTGCTTGTTTCTTCCTGTCCTACAATTGCTCTCTAAGGGAGAAGATACTCTGCAGCAATGAATTCCTGAGTTTAATGCATCCTTTTTATTCCTTTCTGCAGATGTATGCTGCAGAGTGATGTTCTATGGCATTTTTACCTGTGTATGAGTTACGGAGAGCTACTTAATAGTTATCAAAGCACTAACTGGCTAACACATGAAGTTGTAAAGGATTTGTCATTTGACTCCAATGAAACTAACACAAACATAATTTCTCACAGACTTTAATTGTAGTATAGTCCAGGTACTAATTTTACAGACATTCTGTGAATCTGTTTCCTGTGACACTGCCTCTCAGCTACGCCATCATACCTTTTAAATTCACATTTTCCTACCAACTTGAATAAAATGGAAAAGGAGCCTTTGAGTTAAAGGGAGTAATTTGAGGAGACTGTGACTGTATGGGGATTTGTTAACCATCTGGATTTTCCCTTGTGGATGCTAGCATTGTACTTTAAATGACGTAGTTCTGAGAGCAATAATCCAGTTATGCTCAATGGCTTTTTTTTTTCCTTTGGTATTCTAATTTTACCATTGTGCTGGTGAAACCATTCCTCTAGTAAGGATGTTTTCAAGCTGAAGAGTTGTGAAATAGAAAAAGAATTTATGGGTTTTAGTGTTTAAAGAATGTAAATACAGTGAAACCTTGAAATGCATTAGAGCAGAGTCATTTATTTCAGGGTTATGACAGCTTTTTTTTTTTTTAAATCGCTTCAAATTATATACTCAGTTCATTTCAAAGCAGAAAGCTAAGACAATTCAATAACTTAATTTACTGAAACAACAATAAAAGTATTAATATACTTGAATAGCTCCTATAAGGCACAGAAACAAGAGCAATGTTAAAAAGCATGATGATCTCTATTTATCTATTTATTTTTTTCCTTGTACAGAAGATCTTTTTACGGCTTTTTTAGTAAAACTGAGTAGCTATTGGAGAATATACTTTTCCACTTGAAAAATTCATATGGACACTATTTAGCCATATTAAAGGATGTATTTTCAGAACTCACTAAGAGGAACTGCACTTCTGCCTTTGGGCAGCTAAATTCTGCATTTTTAAATCCCCTCTCCTAAATTGATTGTGTATGGTAGGTGATATTCAACAGTTGCAATATTTTATATTGGAGGTGGTTATATGATGAATATATACATCAGTTTAACTTTATGAAGCTATTTGGGATTTATTTGCATTAATATTAAGAGATAGGATTAAGTGGATAATCTCAAATTAGAAAAAAACCAAAACAAAACCAAAACAACTCACCTGTTCTAAACTACACCAGCTCACTAGGTGATTATCTGGCTTCATATTCTGCTTTTCAGATTGTTTGCTAATTAATTGCATTAAGAGCTCCAAGTCCAACATGGAAGGACAATGTAGAGCACCTAGAAAAGGTAGCAAGGAGTTCACTTTAGGATACAGTTCAGGTGAATGAGCCAAACTATTCTTTCCTGAATTCTTTTCTCCAACGTTGTGCTGGTTGATATGACTTGGAAGATTTGGTTGTGCTTTTGTTTGACTGTTGCCATATTTATTGGAGCAAACATTTAGTATTGTTCAGCTAGATTTGGTCAATATTTATTCTTTTAACATGATGCTGTGATTACTTGAACATGCCCTGGTCTTTATGTTAACCTTTTGTACCATTAAGCCTACTGGATAATAGGCTTAAAAATATAATAATAGTTTTTCTTTCCATTTTCTTAGTTTTCGTTTCTTGTTAGTACATACATGTTCCTGTTCTGATTCTGTCAGGTCATTTAAAGTGGTAGTTGAGATTCATCCTTAATTCCTTGTTGGCACAAGACAGCCGAGCATAGTTCCTCTAGAGACTTTATAGATGGTTATTCTGTCTGGTCGACAGTACTGCAAAAAATACTTTATAAGTAAAAATTTGCTAATAGCCATTTTCATCTTCAGATTGTCCCAAAGCTGAGCTATAGTTTAACAGGGTTGTCCAGTTTCTGTACGTTAAAGTAGCTAAATATATTTGGAAATCTCCTAGAATATTTGGGATTTCCTGGAGTTACAGAATTTTTCCTGGTGTTGGTTCCTTCTGTTTTTCCCGCATCAGTCATTCAATATATACTTATCACTAGCATTGCACCCAGAAGTTCCAGATACCTCACTGATTCTTTGAAGAAAAAGTGTGTGTACATAGTAACATCAGCCTTTACGTATTCTCAGACTGTCATACAGTTCCCATAATAAAGATTCACCTTCTACAAATGTTTGGTAAATATTAGAACATTTTGTCTTGGCATATGATTAGAATATGAATGCAGCTTCTCCTAGTACACAGTTCTTGATGGGTATTTTTTGATCTCAGCATTAAGAGATGTGTTTATACTCTGTACTGTGCTTGCAAATTTGTTTTGGTACTCAGTAGGATATATATCCAATTAAGTTTATTATGCATAAGAAACTGCTGGCCCTGAGACACATTAGGTATTCACAACTGTTTTATTGAGACTTTCAGCATTTTAGCAATATTCATTGTAGACCCCTGGATGCACTCCTCATTGACGTGAGGTTTCCTAATAGCTTGTGATTAGACCAAATATTCACTGTGTGGCAAAAGCTGAATTGATGCAACAGTTTATTCCAAAGGCCTCTTTTAAGACCAGCTTTTCTGCCTAGGTATACTCCCTTTCTCTGACAAGAAAGACTATATTAAAATAATTTGTTTTCCATCTGTGGGTGTATGCTGACTTTGTCTATCTCTTCAGGCACTGCATTATAGCATTATAACATTACTTGTTTGAGAAACTGCAGTCACCTAAAATAACTTCTTTAGGACTTATTCTTCCAAAAGGAAAAAAAAAAATAAATAAAATGTGAGGAACCTGATTTTTTGGGAGAAACTTTACAGATAGTAGGGAGTACCTTTGATAGCGGCAATCTGTAAGAGAAACTTCAAACCAAGACAAGAGAGCCAGAAACCTACCCAAACAAGGATAAGGGAGTCCAAGGCAAGATTCACGGGTTTAAAGCCCATTACACATAAATTTGATGGAATGTACTCAGAAAAAAATCTGTTTGCAGGTAAAGGCCTTAGAAATTCCTGTGGAGAAGGGGACACTGTATATATTAATAGATCTTAATAGATCTCTGTGTGCAGCGGCCACTGATACAGTTGAGAAGATAAACGACTGTGCAACAGATTAGGATGTTGTGTCCAGTCAAGGTAGAAAACTGTGAGATCAGTCTCAACATAGGAAATAAAGATTAGATAGAAGAATCTGTTTTTATTTTGTTTTATATGTAACATGAGGGTGGTCAAACACTGAAGGAGGTTGTTCAGAGTGGTTGTGATATCTCCTTCCTTGGAGGTGTTGAAGCCAGGCACAGCCTTGATCAACTTGATCTAATTAGGATTGCTTTCCATGGGTTGCTAGAGTAGGCAACTTTTTGAGTTCCAGTCCAAGTCACTCTATCCCTTTGTAAGACATAGGCTAGCATATCACTTTTTATCTTTTACCATGCTTCACAGTATATATCCTGATCAGTGTCTGCTTTTTTTGATTGTTCTGTTTTTTTCCTTTCAACATTTCTTTAAAGTGATCAAATAAACTTTGCTTTACTGTAGGCACAACTTTATTGTTTTTTTTTTTCTTCATATGAAGTTCTCTCCTTTTGCTTCTTAAGGGCATTCTTTTAATAACTACTCCTAGAAGCTGGAATCAGATACTCCATTGGTAATCCTGTCATTATTGTTCTCAAAATTACTTAGAGTGTCAAAAATAAGAATCTATTTCCTCTCAGCTTCTAAGCTTCATGTAAAAGGGGAAAAAATGATAAATAAAAAGAACTTCTCTAAAGTTTCATAGTATCTGGAGTCATAACATTCATCAGACACTTATCAGTTGCTCTAATGCTTCAGGTATTATTCTTCACAACTCTCACTGATGTCTCATTCTTTCTCCCCAGTGAGATATTAAAAAGCCTTGCCACCCACTCATTTTACCACTCGCTTTTTTATGTACATTTGTGACTGTCTACAGACTCACTTACTTCCACAGTTTTTGTGCAACGAATCCAAATTTCTAGTAGTTGAGGCTCTTTTACAGTGTACATTTCTTGTACCATTCTAGATTTTGCTTTAATCATAATGTCACCCATGTTTTAGTAATCAACCTGCCCACCCACCCCCCAAAAAAACCAACAAACAAACCCTACTGCAGCTGTACTAGTATGAAAGAGGTATCTACAGACCTCCGTAGCAATAGCTCACACCTAGCCTTCCAGGTCACTGAGGAGTCCTTTGAGCAATTTCATTGTATAACTTGTGCCATAATTCCAGTGTTAGCATAGCTAGAGCTTGGTTATCATATTGAGAACATTTCAAATAATTTCCCACTTTACGAATGAGTTCTCTGTATATATTTGTTTCCAAGGAGAGCATAAAACTTAACAAGTCAGTCCTGTTTCTTCTTGGCCCATGGCACTTACAGATTCTTCTATCTGGGTATGTGATATTCAGGATGAAAATATTGCGTTAAGGTTTTTAGCAAGAGCAGAAAATTCTGCTGTTGGTATCCCTTTTTAGTAGAAAGGAGTGGGCCATCAGTTGTGCTAAGGTCTCTAAGTTTACTCTGTCAGCATTAAACATCTAAAGATGGCAGAGACAGTTATGTTTTTTCCATACACTGTCACACTGACAAAACATCTCCTTGCTAGTCAGAATTTCTCCTTCTCGTGCTGAAGATAGGTCCACACTTTTTTCCTAAAACTGTTGTAGAACACTTACTTTGATACAGGTCTTGGTTTTCCTATTTGTACAGGACATTTCCTGTTGGTTTGGTGTTTTCTTTTTTCTTTCTTTTTGTCACTCCAAAACCTTTTCAGGCCTATAGAACAAAGGGACGTCATGCAAGAGGGAAGCCAGCTTTCTTGTCTCTGTCCTTGGATTAAATAGAAAAATACAAAGACAAAGTTAAAATCCTATGCCTGATATAATTTCTAGCAGGTCTGGTATTATCAAAGATCCTTTGCTTTTGTTATGGGCTTTTAATGGATTCAGATGATCCTCTTCTTTGCTTCGTGGAGGAACAATTTTGAAAAGTCATGCATGGGCTGACTCCATTTATGTGCCTTAGCAGTTAGTATCAGACTGAAATCTTCTAGGTTTTGTGTTTGTTAGAGAAACAAGAGATGTCAAATAGCATAGTGTAAGAAGGAAGATGTCCTAAGTCCACTGAAGTATTGCATTAATAGTAAGTAAATTAAGAAGAAGAAAAAAAGAAAAAAAATCCATGGAAATCTTGAATTTATTTGCTAAAATGTTATTTGTGTTCTAATATCTGCAGTCCCCCATGTTTTGGTGGGTTTTGGTTTTTGGTGGGTTTTTTTAATAAAAAATATATTGTTTCTCTTCAGGCTTTTTTTTATTTTAAACTTGAATTGATAATGTAACGGTTTCAATAAAATGCATGCATTCAAAGAAATCTATCTCTTGAATTTAACATTATTGGTAGAACACGATTTTCCTTGAAAAAATAAAGTTTTGGAGTCCTTAAACCATAAATCTTGGAGAGACTTGAGGGAGGTCTCATGGCATATGCTAAAATTTTAGATTCCTTAAATAGCAGGAATTATATTTCTATTCATAAAGCATTATCAGTGTAAATGTGGGCCATGTAGCATGCTGATTCTTTGCAGCTGTATGGTTGCTCTACACTGTGCAGTATGAGAATAACAAGCACAAAAGAACTATGGATTTTTAGAAGAAACGTGAATGGAGCCTTAGGTTTAAACACAAAGCAAGGGAGAAATGATGCAACCAAAGGCAAAGTTTGCTACTTCAAAGCAAAAACTGTGCCATGCAAACCTCACAATGTTTGTATATGTGCTTAAAACACACAACAAATATGAGGCAGTCATTATCCTACCATTCATTTTTCATACCTTTGATCAAGTATTTTACATGAATAAGTAAAATTTAACATGACTTCATCATAGATGTAGTTTCACCATGAAATAGATTGCATTCAGAATATATCAGCTATGTAGTCCAGTATGGGCTTTTTTTTTTTTTTTTTTCTTAAATATACCATCCATCAACAGCTTTTGTAAATTTATTTGAACAGAAAATATTGTATGGCATCTATCTGTTTTAAGATAAAGGCAAACCACTTATTTTACTATTAATAAAATTTAAGCAATTCAGTCCTGTTGTCCTGTTGTGGTACTCTCTACTGGGGGAAGGAGAGACCTTGTTGAAATGAAAGCTGCAGAGTTTTGTCTCTGTGGCTTGGAAAATTTATTGGAAGCACAGATACCACAGTGGTCCTACAGCTGTAGCCTGCAACATACTCAAGTGAAATCAGTGTGTGAAATTCAGCCATATCTCCACTGTGGTTTCAACTGTGCCTGAAGCAATGGCCAGGCTCACCCACGTCTCATCAAAGCCCACTTCTCTTATGGTGCATATGTACATGAATAGATATAGCTTAGATTTATCTTGAGCAAAAGTTTAACAACTACACGCAAATACCTTTATGTGTTTCCATATCACCAGGAAGCAGAAGGAGAAATAGTATAAATGATGGCTCCATTTTCCTCTTTGTCAGCTGCTTGTCATATATATATATATATATATATATATATATATATATATAAACATATATATATTATATATATATTAGTTTGATTGTAAAATCCAAGGTACTGGCAGAAATGTGGGGATACATTCTCATGTTTAACCTTGTACTTCTGCAATGTGATAATGCCAGTAACCTTTGTAAGTGCAGTCCCTTGAACTTGTACAGAGAAGGTGCTGTATGAGACATCTTCAAGGGGGTGACCCCCTAAGGATCTTCCTGCTGAATTTAACTTTTTGGGTATCTACAGAAAGAATGGACAAAGAATGAATGTGGCAGTGGTCTGGACACTCCTGATATTGTAAGTGGTCTACCGAGGCCTTTGATCTCTCTAGATATGTTACAGCTTTGTAGGTCATGTCACCCCAGGACTGAAAATGATGGCTTTCACTTCCTATATCTTCTGCCCTGCTTTACCCAAAAGATCTCAGATTCCATATTTTAGAGGTAAAGCATAGACTCTGAACCTTGATTCTTTAATTTTACAGTTAAATATATGGCTACTAACAAACAGCAGTGTATTCTCCTAGTAACATCAACCTTGATTTTTCTTTTCCTTGATAAAAATTAATGCTGTACTTTCTTTCCATGTACCAGGAAAGCTGAATGTAATACCAATCTTTATATCACCATCCATATTTCTGCTAGCTGAAATGTGAGGTGTCCTGAAGACAAAATGCATTGTCACACATTTAATGTGCATGAGTAAAAGCGTTCATAAAGAGAAATTATTATATTTTGCTGTTCCTGCAAGTGTCCACTTTCTGCTGACTGTCAGGCTTATAAGTGAATGGCTGGGCTGCTCACAGTGCAAACAGTTCCCATGTCACCATTTGTACTTTTCGTGAACCTAGATAGAAAGATGGATTTGTGGGGAGGAGTTAAATTTTGGCCCATCAGCCAACCCTGGCATCCATTGTCCCACATTAAGTCATGGGTTGTTCTCCTTCCAGTTCGGCTATATCTGTGTGTCTTCCTTTGCACATACTTATTTTTCTAGGACATAAAATCCATACCTTTGTAAGGAACTGGAGTAGAAAAACTTTGCTTATTGAAATCAGATTGTACAATAAAAGCGGGTCTAAGAAAAATACTGTATTTTTAGTGCATTATGCTATGACATTTCACATTCTTATCTACATGTTACAGCTGTAATGTAGAATAGCACAGTAAAAAAATCAAATAGGTTAAATTATGCCTGGTCTCAGTCCTGATTTGATGAAAATCGTTAGAATTACTCTGAGGAATCTGAACCTGACCCTCAGATTAGGATACTTTCATATGCAGAAGTATTCCGTGGGTAGGATGAAAGAAAAATTACAAGAAAGGTTGGTCCAGTTGCAGCTGTTTTTTGCTGTTGTTGCTGAAGTATTAGGATGTAATATTTAAATAAAGCTATTAAACATGTCATGATTTTTCAGTCTTCCAGACAGTTGTGTTTTGTTTTGTTTTATTTTATCACACTTGGAACACTGCAAAGCTCTACTGACTTGGGGCTATTCAGTTATTGCCACAGAGCATAATGGACAGCACTGGCACCCGCCATGGCCAAACACTAGTTAACAGCATGCTGGAAATGCTAATGCACCCCGGAGAAACATTCAACCTTCCTGTGCTTTTTGGAAGCTCATGTGATTTACTTTTCTGTGAATGTTGCATGGGAATTCAGAACCAGTAAGAAGCTGAACTTTGCTTTGTGCTTTATATAAGAGGTGTGGATTGTGAATTAAGATCTTCTAATAGATAGAACCATGATTTAGAAAAAAGAAAGGAGACAAGGTAGAGAGTTTGCTTCAGAATTGATTTATCCAGAACAGTGGTGCAAATCCTTATTTTTTTCGGAAAAATTAAAAGCATATGTTCTTTTATAATTTTCAATGAACTGCTTCACTAGAACTACTCATATCAGCATTGTTAATCTTGATGGTTTCAAGTGACCCATGTTCTAATAATCTGCACCATCAGCTCTGTGCGGATTTTTCCTAATTCTGAATGTTTGACCACAAGAGGGAGTTCCTTGCCAACTGTTTACTTATCGTGGAAGCGGAAAGTGCAGAATAGGGATGCTTTAAGAAGTTAACAGACAGAATATCTGCTTTCCGTGGTTGAAGGCTAAGACTAATTACTTACTGTGCAAAAATTACTTTATTGGGTTGGGATTTTTTAAACAAATATCTTAATTGTTAAAAAAAAAAAAAAAAAAAGATACCCAAAAAACAACAATTTTCTGTGCTCTAAAAATCCACGTGGATATATAAGTTTTATTTAATAATGGACCTACTGTTAGTTTAAAATATACCATAGGTATTACCTAAAAATGTAAAGGAATATTATAATCAAACACAATGAGTATTA
Organism: Lathamus discolor; assembly: GCF_037157495.1. NCBI lineage: Eukaryota > Metazoa > Chordata > Aves > Psittaciformes > Psittacidae > Lathamus > Lathamus discolor. The sequence continues at coordinate 29,884,936 of NC_088909.1, read as the reverse complement.
GTGTAATGTATGGTTGATTTTACTTACATGGTATCAATGTGTGCTATGAATTATTTTTAAGAGTTCTATTGACAGTATTAAGAAAAAGTACTATACCCACTGGACTTCATTATTCACTTAGTACTTAGTCAAAATACATTACTTCAAAGAATGCAAGTGAATAGTTATTTCCTTTCTTTTGTTTTGGGTTTTATTGTTTTTTTAAACTGCATTCCTTCTCACGTCTTACATTGTTGACCCTAGCTGATGCGACTATGGTTACTTTGTGAGAAGTATTTTTGTGACAGTACATTGCAAGGTCCTGATGAAGAAAATCAAATTCCAGAAAAAGTGGGTTTTTTTTCCCATGCTGTGTTAAACAATTTTTACTGCAACATTGCATACAAGGTCAACATTTTTTAATGCCTTTTTTTTTTTTTTTTTTTTAATTTATCCTAAAGCCAGGTTTCAGGTTCAGGTCATAAAAAGCTGGTGGTAATCTGAAAGAACCATGCAGGTTTTTTTCCATTTGTTCTTAGGGAAAATATGCTCAAAAATAGGAAAACAACACATTGTATATCTCCAGTAGACAAAACCAGACAGCAATACACCCCGAAATAACTGAAAAGAAAAACACTAGCTAAAAACTCTCAGTAAGTGAAGAAAGCAGACAGTGCTAAAAATAAGGGAAGACAGACTTTAATGAAAAAAGAAGAATTAAGTGGTCTGCATGCATAAAGAGGCACTTATCAATACCAGGTGGAATAGTAAACATCATTCCATCCCTGTCCAGTGTGTGCTCCCTAATGGTTGTCTTGTTTTTACATTCAGCATCAGATGACTGGGCAAATGCAACCCGCTTTGCTACAGGTCTTGTGATCCTTAAAAGGCTGTAAAATAATATCCAAACTTCAGCAGCTGTTCAGAGCTCCTTCTGTTTTATACCAATAATCTTTTTGTTTGTCTGACATTTTCTTTGTGCCTTACAAGCATTAGTTAGCGAAACTTCACAAAGCCTTTGTCAGGTAGGTAAAGGCTTTTTTTTGATTTCATCTTTCAACAGCATTGATGCACATGGAGGGAGAGAAAAAGGCTAAGCTTTTGAAAATGTTAGGTATACCCGATAGCTATTTAGTCAGTCCATTACCCAATTTCTCTGCATATTCTAGGTGTTCACCTAATTGTACCCCTAAAACATAAAAATCTAGTCTGAAAACCAAAATGCTGTAAGTGAAATACATGAAAGCTATGAATGTTTGAAACCTTTGTCAGTTTCTCCTTTACCTTAACTGGCTTGTGTATCCCTATATTCTTAATGTAACCTTTGAAGCACGTTTTTTTTTTTATCAGACATTCTTATTGAGAATGAAGCAGAACTCAGTCCTTATTTTTATCTGGTATGATTAAAAAGCAAATACTCATCAAATCAAATACCATGGCATAATAATTGGAAAAGATGGTAACTTACACATTTAGTCCTTTATTTTGTAAAGCTTGCAATTCACAAAATAAATTCACAAAATTAAAAACTCCATTTATTTAAATGGAGATATGAGCTAAGAATATATGATATATTAATTCTATCAAGATAAATTATTATTGAGGGAGCATATGCACAAACTTTTATTTTACAATGGCTCCGTACTGGAGAAAGAGCATGTTCATTTCTGCATTTAGATCTAGTTGTTGCAGTACCGAGTGATTCTTTAAAAAAAAAAAAAAAATAATAAAACTCAAGAGCTCTGAGCTCTGTAAAATGTCTCAGCCTAATATGCTGTACTAGTGAGTTCAACCAAAATACATTCATTGATAAGAAGGCAAAAGAGAAGAGTTTTAAAAATGAAATAACATTTCCACCACATTTTAGTGGTGATAATGAAAAACAATGCATAAAAAGGAAAACAGTGTGAAGGAGAAGAAAGACTGCATATTCTTCGAATATGTCTAGTTGAATGTTAGACAGAAATTAAAATCATAGAAATGTTCACTTTTCTCCCCACTCTCCCCCATCCCTGTACCGCCCCCCCCCCCCCCGCAGTCAAACACTTCAGAAGTAACATTAATGGGATGTTTCTATCGATTACTTGAACTCCTGGACTTGGTTGTAGAAAGTGATCTTTTATCTGTTTTAGCATACTGTTATTTAGAAGTTACAATTTTTTAACCATTGGCATAGTTTTGTATTTGATGTGGTTTCCTGACATCGTTATAAAACAGCAATAAAGCAAATAAAACCAAATATAAACTGTATTTTTACATATAGGGCTTAGTCTGTGCAACCAGCATGAAGGTCTTGACAAATGAAGAATTCTCCAAGGTGATATCATTTGGAGAAAACAGTAAACTTATTTTCTTCTCTTATATTTTAACAATTAACTTTTTGTAAATTGAACTGGTAATCTTAAAATACTCTTCCAAAATGGACAACCTGATTCTAGAGCATTTATGCACAATAATTTTGTGATTAAAAACATGCAGAAATATTTCATAGAAAAGTAAACTTTCATTTTTATATTTATCAAGATTTTGAAACGGATTGTCATCAAACATACACCCACAGAACATTAAAAACAAATAATAAAAACTTTAATTTTAATGGACATAACTCAGTTGATATTTTCATTTTTTAATTGTAAATGATAATCTAGTACAGATATGGAACAGATTTGCATAGTTAATGTGATCATTTTCCAGCTTGTTCAACTTTTCTATAGAGTGATCAGCTGTCACGGTTAAACTTACAAATTCCTGGCATTATCAAAAACATGCAGCTGCAGGTCAGAGTTTTTACAATTGTTTGTATCAACAGAACAGAGCAAAAAATAGTGAAAACTCTTAATCTTTCTCCTTTTTGAAATATAATAAACTTCTCTCTTTAAAGTAGAAAATTATTTGAATAAGACTTCAGTTACAAGATAAATTAGCTGACTGTTTTATTTCTGACTTCTAAAATATTCAAATCTGTTAATCCAAGTACACCCAAAGATTAAAGAAATTAGCCAGTTAACTTTACCATCAGGAGTTATTCTTCAGAGACAGGGAAAGGTGATTTTAGAAGTCTTGAGTAACTCAGACGTAGGGTCAGCTTTCAAAAAAAAAAAAAAAAAGGAATTTATCTCCCTTTCCATTCAGTTACTTTAACTTAATATAATAGTGGGAAAAGGAAACAGACCTAGGGTGAACGTCCTCTGTGGTGGCTAAACTAAGAACAGAAGAACTCTACTAAAAAACATAAGCACAGACTTCTTGAATATGTCTACATGCCTGTTTTTGTCTTCAAGTAGCTATTTTAAGACCAAATATTCTATTCTTTTTTATATTTTAATAAAGCTGTTAAGTCTCAAAATATTAATTCTGTGCTGTTTGTATATAATCATACTGCAAAATGTTTAGAGTTAATAAGGAAGAGTGCATGATCCTCCCCACACATCACACCTAAATTTAGTTGTGATCTGAAAGAATTAAGTCTAGCATAGAATGCTTAGCATCACTTGTCAACATAAAGTCATTATTTAGAAGGCAATGTGATTTATGATAACTCAGTGTTGTGTTTTGGGAAATAGTGGGAATATATTTAAGATCATGGAAGCTATAAATGGCATCTTAAAAGAAGATTTACAAACAGTGAATTACAAAATAAGATAGAACTTTGAAAACTACTGGTTTGTGCCTCTGTAGAACAGCAAACTGCAGAACTGTTAGCTATTCATAGCTATAAAAATTGGAGTAACCTACAAATTGGAGAACAAGTTAAGTAAGACATGGTAGAGTGATTAGACTAAAGAAGTTGGCGAGATTCTCCATAAAATCCATGTTGAAGAACAGGATTTATCACATATCATAGAAGTGTATCTGCTGGTGAACACCATAGAATCATCACAGAATCATAGAATGTGTTGGGTTGGAAGGGATCTTAAAGATCATCTAGTTTCAAGCTCCCTGTCATGGGCAAGGACACCTTCCACTAGACCGGGTTTCTCAAAGTCCTGTCCAACCTGGCCTTGAATAGTGCCAGGGATGGGGCACCTTACAGCTGCTCTGGGCAACCTCTTACGGTGTCTCACTGTCATAGTGAAGAATGTCTTCATAATACCTAATCTAAATCTACCTTATTTCAGTTTAAACCTGTTAACCTTTGTCCTATCCCTACATGACCTTGTAAAACATCCCTCTCTGTATTTCTTGTCAGCCCCTTTAGGCACTGGAATCTTCTCTAAGTTCTCCCCAGAGTCTTCTCTTCTCTAGGCTGAACAAGCTTGTTTAAATTTGGCTCCTAGAGATTTTTTTCGATTTAGTATAGAACTGTCTGGGCTTTGAATTTAAAGCTAAGTCTTTGGACCCTTCATATTAAGTTTAAATAATGTCTCTGCATATATTGCATAGTTCTCTTTGCGTATTTTTTCTTTTTCCTCCCTTGTTCATCCGTTATTTACACATAGAAGCACAAATGTATTTCATTGCTCTGTTCATCTTTTCTCATTTTCATTTTCATTATCACCACTTTGGTCTTAATTTTGAGCAAAAACAAATAATGAACTTACTTCTTTTACTTTGTTTTTTTATATTTCCATAGAAAGACTACAAATAAATGTTGCAGTTAGACTGCTCTAAAATTGTTCATAAATAACATCATAGTGTTTACGTAGGCATCATTTGACCTGTGTGCATTGTCTACAATTCCGGTACTTTTTGCTGTGATTTGAGATTATAATACATGTATGCAGCTGAGTGTAAGATATTGGAGGTGATTTGCTCTTGAAATAAATGGCTAAATTTTGCATTCCATATTTGATCTGTGGTTTCAAATAAATAGCATTCCAAAATTCAGATAAATAGCAGTCCTGTAAGCATGAAACTCATAGTAATTATTTGTAAAATTGATTTTATCCTAGATTTTAGCAATATTCATTGTCACTTTGTGACAGTGCAATCTTTAGACACAGCATTTTCATCTTCCTATGCAGTTGCCATTAAACAAATGACAGTCCTCTAATTAACCCTTAAATAAGGCTGTCTCTGTGTTTCCGTATGTTCCTATAATTGCCCTGATATGTGTAAAATAATGAGTTGGATAGAGTGACAGTAGGAGATAAAATAAGGACCAAGGTATTCTTATCCCCTGTAAATGTAATAGTAACAAGTTATTGTGCACTAAGACTATAAGGGTAGTCTATTCCTTTAGTGGAATTAGGCTATTTTCCTGTGTCATTGTGTTTTTATGCAAAGAAGTAACTTTCAGGAATTGGCATAGCATAGAAGTCTTTTGCTCCATCGTCAAAGAGATGGACACTAGATTCTTTAGTTCTGTTTTCAAATTATATCTTTCTTGTGTTCCTAAAGGCTTTAATCTATTTCAGCTTTCTTTCCTTAGTAGAGAAAAAATAAATTGTCCATGGAAGAAAACAACATTTTGACATTCTTGCCAATATTTTCTGGAATATTTTCCTTTAGTATACTGTGTTTATTTTCAAAATTTTTATGCTTCTAATAAAGCTGGATCTCATTACAGTAAAACTGTAGACCCTAGAATTGTTAGGAGACCTATTGCACATAATTTCTTAATGCCTTAGTAGCCAATAACAATTGAAGGCTAAACTTCCATCTTGGGTCTTATGAAGTCAATGTTCTTTCATTTCTTCTTGGCATCTGCTTCAATGTACCTCTGCCAACATTTTTTTCTTTGTTACAGGGACAATCCTGTGAATTCTATGGCAGCTTTATCCAGATGTTTTCCATACGTCTGTAATAAAGACAGCCAACACCCGAGTACAAATGTTCCTTTATAAAAAGAAAATACTCTTCACTACAACAAAAGAAAACATCTTTTGGCTTCTTAGTAAACTTTCCATTGAGTTTCAGAAACTGTCACCCTCTTAAATAAAAGAAAGTAGGAGCTATAATAGAAAACAAGTTATCTGACGAATTTCCTATTTAAACATAGAAATTAATTTCAACACTTATAGCTTATCATGAGGTTAAAGTCCTCTCTTCTGTGACTAACACTTCTACATGCCTTCATTACTCACAAAACTACTTTAAACTTTCAATTCCAGGCATGCTACATAGCTGGCTACACCTTCAGCAGATGCTCATTGTCTGGACATTGTCATCAGAATTGTTATTAACAAGTCTCACTTTATAGCTTGCCTTTCTCTCATCCTGCAGTCTGTACATTGACTGACTTTTTGATGATATATGGATTTGGAAGTAATGTAGTATCATTTGGGAATGAATTGGCCACATGTATATATATTGTGTCCATTTTTTTTTCCTGCCCTCATATAGGTATAGTACCTTCAGCTTCTTTTAGCATTTTTGATGTTTTATTTTTGGGTTGCATATTAATTTTCAACTTAGTATCTTCTCTTAATCTTTCCAGCAGTTGATGGAATTCCCCTTCCTTCACAGCCTTCTCTTTCTACAGCTAATTGCTCTGTGAGCTGATATGAACTTTCTAATTAATGTAGGTTTGATCTTAAATTGAAGATTTTTGCAAAGAAAATTTTCATTCAGGGCCTACTATTTTTCATCAAACTATCAAAGTTCGGGTTGTTTTTTTTCAGTTTGGCTTGTATCAACTCTTTAAATAGAATCTTCTGGTATTGAATTTTCAGATGCACTTATGCACAAGCAGTTGTATGCTTATTTTAATATGGTTAACTATTATCTATGTACTGAATCATGGGTTTGGGTGTTTAAGTAGCTAGCCATGTTAATGAATTCTTTTTTGTTGTAGAACTTCCTGGTTTGTATGACAAATACTTTGTATGACAAATACCATAACTGCATGTGTAAATTAAGCATTCAACTGTGCACACATTTTTGCAAGCATGATTGTAAAATTCACTTTGTATTTGTCAAGCTCTTAAGATTTAATTACAGGAATTGATAATAATGGATTTATGGTAAATTTGCATGTAAACTGTTTTAGCAAAATATTTCATCAATTCTTGCAGAAATAATGTTTAAGTGTTCTTTAATCTTATTCCTTTGGGACATGAAAGGAAATGAAATCTACCTTGTCTGAAGTTAGATGCCAACATATTAACTGTAGTTTTTCTGTTTGGTGAACATTATATTAATGACTAAACTTTCCATTTATGCCAAAACCCCAGATAATATTTGAAATAAAACACCCACCAGGAGCCACTGATATAAACTTTTCTACTTTTGAGTGCATACATGCATTTCCAAAGAACAGACTACCCAGCACCCAATAATAATTGGTCTGTTTCTAGAAAAGGTTATTTCTTCAAATTGGTGATTCAATGTGTTATGCAGCTCATTTTGCAGCTCATAGCTTAAATTAAACCCTGGGGCTCAGCTGACCTCAAGATCTTGATGATATGAGAAGTTTATACTGTATTTTACCTTTCGCCATAGTGAATAATGAGACGAAGCTTTATGCTTTGTGACAGATGAGTTCAACCTATTTTTGTTTGTATTTGCTGGAAGGATGTGTATCCCTTCAAATACCAAAATAAGTATCCTTATTTTTAGTAATGCAGCAAGAAATTTTTAGACAAAATATGAACAAAACCAAACAAATTATGCTTATAAGAGTGTTTTGGATCCCAGGAATTCTGGTACCTGAACACTTATCCTGTTGATCAAAGGTATAAACATGTAGGCGTACATGTGAATCAAATCCAGTCTACGTACATGTTTGGGTAGGTAGCAACAGAGCAATACAAGTTAAAATGTGGTTATTACTGTTATTATTAGTATTAATATTAGTATGATTTATGGAAGTAAGTGAATAGGTGTTATTTCAGCTGATATCTTCATGCGATACTCATTATTGATGCACTGTTCACAGCACTTTAGTTTGATGTTTTAAAGTTTAAAAAGAAAGTATGGTTCTGTTTGCTGCATACCAGCCCATTTATACAGTAAATACTAATTGGACAAGAGGAGATGTACCTTGGAGAAAGATACCCAGACTCTTTATTCCACACTCTTAATGTCAGTTGCCCCATTTACTTTTAGGATAGAGTTATGCTTTCTCTTTTAATTTTCCATCTCATTTCAACATTCTTTCTGTCTTCAGAGAAGAGATGGAAAGTGCCTCCAAATACTTGTACCATTGCTGTGTGTGATTTTTCTCATGCTAATGCTGCCCTTCAAGTCCAAGATCCCCTAGAAACTCACTGTCTAAATCTTAGAGTCTAAATTAGAGTCACTCTAGTCAGAGTAGGTGCTTTTAATCACAAAAGCACTCGGACAGTACTTTATCTTCCCCCTCAACTCACACACTATCCAAATTCAACATCTTCTGGCTGTCATGAGTAATGTTTTGGATTTCTTCTAAGGACAAGGTGGCTTCCAGGTGCTTATCCGTCTTTGAATTTTCCTGGATATACACAATGGACAACTCCATATCTCTCTTGTCTCGACATGTCTGAATATCTCAGATGATACAGAGCTTCTCAAAAAATCTAAGTAAATTTTCCACTGCTGTAAGCTGAGTATGCTTGACTTTGACAAACCATTTTATTTAGGAATCTAAATTCTTAGCACAGATGGAATAAATGCAGCATATTCCCTAGCTTTGCCTGAGACACAATACTCAATGCAGTTTCCTTTCTTTTTAGTTTAAAAACTTAAATCACTGCAGATTCACTGCACAAAAGGTCACATTCCCCTAAAATACTGTTTTCAGAGATGGGTTCCATATATAAATTTTGTTATGTTTACTATACAACAGTTAATCAGCCAAGGTGAGACCACAGCAAGCAAATGAATCTCACAAAGGTTCTAGACACATTTAACTACCACCCATGAAATAGCAGTCCACATTGTCTAGGTTTTCAGGTCACCAAAATTCTGAGTGGGAAGAAAGTATTAAACAGCAAGTGTGTATGATTTAACAATCTAAAAATGGTAAATAATTAATTTGCAACTGTCTTACAGAATTGTGTATAGAGAAGGATACGCAAAGAGAGAAACATGCATGTGTACACTTATTTATATAGTCTTAGAGAATATGAAGAGTTGAAAAAACAGCTTAAAACTTGAACTTTAAATTTTTCTTTGATAGACAAAGTACAGCAGATTAAAGTAATACCTTTCATTGGGCCAACAAAGAGCAGTCAGGCTTTGACACCAGAAAGGTTTCATCTTCAGTTTTCACCTTATTGATCTTGCCCACAGCTCCTTACAGGCTAGATCAACTACAAATATTTTCTTTATGCCTTGGATGATACCTTTCTTCCTTTGAGTTTTAATGTTTCTTTTTGTGATCAATAGTAAAAAGACACTTTTTGTAGAGAGTTATAGTGAAAAAAAAACTGTAAGGAAACGAATTCTTTTATTTTGGTTGTTTGCATGATTATCACAAGAAAATCAGAATTATTTTTTAATAGTGAAAAATGTAGTTGAATGTACAAGCCACTCCATTTTGTTGATTTAATATACCCCAACATTCATTCTGGCTTGCATCTGAAGTCAAGAGACTTCATGTTAGAGCCTGAGAACTCCAAATGCTCCCACCAGAATCACGGCACTTAAAGCATTAAAACCGGTTTAACCTTGTTCTCTCCCTCCCTGCTTCTCCTTTTCCCCAATCCCCACCCCCCCACCCCCCACCCCCCCCAAGTAGACTTAATTTTTTCTTTAACCTTTTTGCTATCCAAAGAATTATGGGGTGAGTATTGCCCGCAAGGCTGGGTGACATTCATTTAATCTGTCTCAGCACATTTACAGTTGTGAGAATTTTGCATTTCTTTTTAATTTTCCCACTTCAGTGATTACACAAACCGCTACAATTTTAAAAACAGTTCACTTTTACTGTGCAATCAGAGTAAAAAGCCGGTGAGTTTTCAGAATGATTTTTATTCATTTGTTTCAAGTGACAGGCCACCTTACACTGAGAGCTGATTGATGTGGAACAAACTTGAAAAACATGGTATTTATTTGGCCTCAAGTGGCAGATGTTGACTGAAGATCCAGTCTCCTGGGGCTGACAAAGAGGAAGCAAAGGAGGGAGAAAACAAGCAGAATTGTCATCAAGGATAACCACATGGAAGAACAGGGTGGATACAACTATAATAAATACTTGATCATTAATATGTGGAGCAGTATGGCACTTGTTCTGCAGACCCTTTCTCTCCAATTCCATTATTGAAATTCACAATCTCTGTTAATTTCTAGATATTAAATGAAACTTTTCTACTTAAAAATCAACATTTTTCCAGTGACATTAAATATCTGAGCATTGTGTTAAATGTATCAAATAATATTTGACATCTTTGGGGTATTATGTGGAGAGTAAAACATATTTTTTATTAATAGTCCAATTGAAAATTATTTGCTCATCCTTTAGTATGTGTTCTGTTTCAGCTGAGGACAACTAAACTTTAATTTTCTTAATAACAAAAACATACAGGAATTCCGATTTCATTACGTTTTCAACCATTGAACAGATTGTACATCTTCTGTGTTGCTAACAATATTATTGTTCAGTACAACTATATGTAGGAGGTTACTACTAAATATTAGTTAAAATAAATAAAAAAGTAAATAAAAATAAAAAGTGAAAATAAAAATTAAAAATAAAAAATAAAAATAAAAATAAAAAATAAAAAAAATATAAAAAACCGTAGTACATGGTTGGTTACTTGAAATGCATAGCTAAGTTTTTGTTTAAGCTCCTTGACCCAAAATCATTAAGTGTTTTGCAGACTATGACCCATATACAACTTACAATCTTTAAACATAAGCTGCATGTGTTGCTTTAAGGTATAGAAACAATTAAACTTAACAATGGAAAAGAAATTAATCTCCTGATGAAAATATGAAGTTAACTTTGGAGGAAACAAAACCAGTAATTCCTTGGTCCTGAAAATAAGAAATTATGCGCTTAGGATAATAAATATAAATTTTGACAATGCTTTATTTTAATGGCACATGAATTAAAACTGCATTACAATGAAATTGCTGCAGAACATCCACATTAATATCAAATGAATTCATTATGACCAGCGCGGTTACAATGAATACTAAATGAATTAATAATAATGAACCACTTTAAGTGTTACCTAATTGTTTTATTTCATTTTTATGTGTATTTTTGTCCACATTTAACTGTTAGGTTAATAGAGAATGACATCCAGTAATTCATTTCCACACCAAGTGTTTGTAAGTGATTGCTTTCACACCAGATTCAGTCAAGCCTGCTACATATCCACCATTGATCAAATGTCTCAAAAAGACTCACCTATTGCCCCAGATATTTTGAATCATGTTGATGCAAAATGATCAGCCAAGACATAATAAAGATTTAACAACTCTTAATGTTTGGTGATATTAGTGTTCCTTGAACTGACAATGCATCTTTCTTCCAACAATCCTAAGCGCTTTACACAGGTAGTTATTAACAGTATCCTACAAACAAAAAAACTATGTGGTTTGCCTGTGATAACACAGTAGCTTTGCTGCAATCACTCATAGAAACCTCAAATCCCTACAATAGTCATTATTCTGTTTTTTTTTCTGCCCACTAAGTTAAGTTGCCATCTGTCATTCATGACATTGCAAACATCATGACTAGTATATGCCATATAAGCCTAGGAACTGTATTTTTTAGCATTTTAAATCATATTAGAAATGATACCTGCAAAGACAATGCACATGATTTCTCCATTTTGCATTAGCAAGACCCGTACCCCTTTAGTACCATGCTCCACAATGCAAGCTCCTGTGAAGCTCATCAAAGGGACTCTGGACAAGTTTCTTTGCGGTTAAGAACAATAATTTCTGGTAAAGCTTTCATAATGGTAAGAAAAAATGCCATTGCTTTATGAAAGATTTCTTTTTAACATGCTAATTCACTTACAAATTCAGAAAAAGCACCCAGAGGAAGATTTATATTAAAATTGGGGGGAAATATTTTAATTAAGTTGTGTGGTAGCACATATAAAGAATGATACCATTATAAGTAAAAGTGTGATAACATCCTAATTTCAAGATCATCATCTAGCAAAAAATGCTTTTTAGCAGTTCCTGATAAGAGGATGTCCTGGGTTCAGCAGTAGCAGTAATTTTTCTCCTTCTTAGTAGCTGGTGCAGTGCTGTGGCTTTGACTTTCAGCCTGGGAGCAAAGCTGATAACGCTGATGTTTTTAGTTGTTGCTAAGTAATGTTTACTCTGACCAAGGACTTTGTGAGTCTCACACTCTGCAGGGAGGAGGGGGAGCTGGGAGAAAGCAGAGACGGGACACCTGACCCAAAATAACCAAAGAGGTATTCCATACCACAGCACATCATGCCCACTATATAAACTGAGGGGAGTTACCCAGAAGAGCTAGATCGCTTCTCAGGTCGGGCTGGGTATCAGTCAGCGGGTGGTGAGCAATTGTATTCTATTCACTTGCTATTTCCCTTATCACTATTATCATTGGTGGTAGCAGTAGTGGTTTTGTGTTAAGCATTAGTTACTGGACTGTTCTTATCTCTACCCATGGGAGTTACATTCTTTTGATTCTCCTCCCCATCCCTTCGGGAGCTGGGGGGGGTGAGTGAGCAGCTGTGTGGTTCTGAGTTACTGGCTGAGTTTAAACTATGACAGCTCTTTGCTGTGCCCAATGTGGGGCACGAAGTCTTGAGATAATGAGAGATCTGACCAGAGTGTGTCTGATCATATTTGTGATAAACATTTATTATTTCGCATTAATAGTAAATGCTGATTTATTGACTCTCAAAGTTGTTGTTCTTGATCTCGGAGTTTCAGCATGTCATACCTTACATATGGCTGGTATTTGCTGGTTTAGTGCTTATTGGCTGGGGGCTAGGGCTAAGGCTCTTGTTTCACTGTATTTTATGGTAATGACTTGTAGTACAATAGACTGATCACAAAGCCGATCTGGCTTGCATTCCCAGTGTGGTCATCACCTCTGTAATGTGGGAGGTATATAATGGAAGTGTTTAGCAATTACACATCTTTTGTTTCCTCCTCGGGTGGTCAACTTATGAAGGAGACATTCCCTTCAGTTACAAGCTCCCTCACCAGATTATTTACAGCATCATTTGAAAGTTCTGAAGGTTTTGAAGGGCCTTTGGATACCCTTGAGACCTGCCTGCTGATTGTGATGGGGATCACCATGTTGGCACATATACAGAGTGTGTTTTACCCACAACCATTTCTTCTGATCTCGAAAATTAAACAGAGTTGGGTTTGCTTTTTGTCTAGGGTTAGACAATGATATAGAAGGACTAAGAGATTTTCCCTAAGGCTAGACAGTCATGAGTGGCAGGGTGTGTGGGACAGTATGGGCAAGTATCCAGGCCAGTGGGCGCCTCCAGTGCTTTGGAACTTCACTGAACAAATGCAAAATCCAGAAAAATTAGAAAACACCTAAAAGAGGCGTGTTGTCATCCTGGTCATACCAGAGAAGGACAAATCATGACAACGTGCTGGGTTTAGCCTACACTTACAGAGCCCCGTTCAACACCACCCAGCACCTTCGAAGGGAAAAAAAAGTCTCTGGATCTGATGGTAAAGCAACAGACAAAGCAGGTACTCCAACTCCAACTACAGCAACTATACCAACCCCAACAGCAAATACAGCAGCTACTCAAACTCCTACAGCAAAATACAGCTCAGCTGCTGGTGCTGCTCAACCCCAAGCACAGCGGCTGCACCAACCCTGACAGCATGTGCTGCAGTTACTCCAACCACAGTGATAATCACTGCAGCTAAACCAGAGGACCAAATCATGCCAATATCAGTTGCCCCTGTAAGTGAGGGGAAAAGCGAAAAAGAGGCAAGAAAGATGAAGCAAGATGAAGAAACAATGTACTTACTACCCGGGACAGCATCTGATCAGGAGTTATTAGTACGTGAATCAGAGGGAAAAGAGGATGAAGAGGCAACTTCTTGACCCCAGACTTCAACCGAGCTATGGAATATGCAAAAGGATTTTACCCATCAACCAGGGAAGCACATCATCACCTGGCTGTTCCGATGCTGGGACAATGGGGCTGATGGTCACAAACTAGAAGGTAGAGAAGCCAAGCAGCTGGGATCACTTGCTAGGGAAGGGGGAATTGACAAAGCAATTGCAAAAGAGAAACAATCCCTCGGCCTTTGGAGGCTGCTCTTGGCAGCTGTGAAAGAAAGGTTTCCATAAAAGGACAAAGTTGTGAGTCGTTCTGCTAAATGCACTACTCTAGAGAAAAGCATCCAGTCTCTGAGGGAATCAGCCATTGTAGAGATGATCTATCATAAGCCAGATGCTGGCAATGCATCCATAGATCCAGATGAAATTGAATGTATGTGACCCACGTGGCGGAAAATTACATGGAGTGCACCGTCATCATATGCCCACTCATTGGCAGCAATAACCTGGAATGTCATAATACCACCAACAGTGAATGAAATGATTCATCAACTCCAAGAGTCCGAAGACAATCTCACTTTTTCTGTCATTTCAGCTGTGGAAAAACTGTCCCAGGAGTTCAAACAATTGAGAGACAATCTATCCAGCTTCCATATGTACCAACCCACATCTCAGCTATTAACAAAAGGCATTCTATTGCTTGAGAGAGAAGACATAGAAGGTACACACCACAGGCCACCCTATGGCTTTACCTGCGGGATCACAGAGAAGACATGAGAAACTGTGGTGGAAAACCTACCTCAGCTCTGGAGGAACGGGTGCATGAATTGAAGAGGAGAACAAAGGTCAAGGATGATCAACCCATGAAAGCTGCGGCTTCAGTCTCTGGTGAACAGGGCCCCAGATGGAGTGGAAGAGCTGATTTCACCTTCAGCTCCTGTGATAAAGAGGACTAATCCCTGTCAACAAAATGTAAGTAACCAACGTTGTACTGACTATTAGCGTGGCCCTGCCCCTAGCAAGGTGGAGGTAGGAGACAATCGGATTTACTGGACTGTGTGGATCAGATGGCCTGGCACACCAGTCCAATAGAAGTATAAGGCTCTAGTAGATATCAGTGAACAGTGCACCCTGATGCCATCAAGCTGTCGAGGGGTGGAACTCATTTTTATTTCTGAAGTGATGAGGGGATCCCAAGAGTTGACTGTACTGGAGGCTGAAATCAGCCTGACTGGGAGGAGGTGACAAAAGCGCCCCATTGTGACTGGTCCAGAGGCTCCATGCAACCTTGGCATAGACTACCTCAGGAGAGGGTACTTCAAAGACCTAAAAGGGTAGCAATGGGCTTTTGGTATTGATGCTTTGGTGATGGAGGAAATTAAGCAGCTGTCCACTTTGTCTGGTCTCTCAGATGATCCTTCTGTCATGGGGCTGCTGAAGGTCAAAGAACAACAGGTGCCAGTAGCGACCACAACAGTGCACCAGTGGCAACATCACACCAACTCACTGATTCCCATCCATAAGCTGATCCATAGACTGGAGAGCCAAGGAGTGATCAATAGGACCCACTCACCCTTTAATAGCCCCATATGGCCAGTGCAAAAGTCTAACAGAGAGTGGAGGCTAGCAGTAGACTATCGTGGCCTGAATGAAGTCACACTGCCATTGAGTGCTGCCATACTGGACATGCTAGAACTTCAGTATGAACTGGAGTCAAAGGCAACCAAGTGGTATGCCACGACTGATATTGCCAATGCATTTTTCTCAATTCCTTTGGCAGCAGAGTGCAGGACACAGTTTACTTTTACTTGGAGGGGTGTCCAGTTCACTTGGAACCGACTGCCCCAGGGGTGGAAACAGCCCTACCATCTGCCATGGACTGATCCAGACTGCACTGGAACAGGGGCAAGCTCCAGAACACCTGCAATACATTGATGACATTATCATGTGGGGTGAGACAGCAGAAGAAGCTTTTGAGAAAGGGAGGAAAATAATCCAAATCCTGATGAAAGACGGTTTTGCCATAAAATGGAGTAAGGTCAAGGGACCTGCAAAGGAGATTCATTTTTGGGGAATAAAATGGCAAGATGGACATCACCAGATCCCCACAGGTGTGATCAACAAGATAACAGCAATATCTCCACCAACTAATAAGAAAGAAACACAAGCTTTCTTGGGTGCAGTGGGGTTCTGGAGAAAGCACATCCCAAATTACAGTTTGACTGTAAGTCCTCTCTATCGTGTGACCCAGAAGAATGATTTTAAGTGGGGCCCTGAGCAACAACAAGCTTTTGAGCAAATTAAACAAGAGATAGTTCATGCAGTGGCCCTTGGACCAGTCCGGACCAGGCCAGATGTAAAAAGTGTACTGTACACCGCAGCTGGGGAAAATGGTCCTACCTGGAGCCTCTGGCAGAAAGCTCCAGGGGAAACTAGAGGTCAACCGCTCAGCTTTTGGAGTCGGGAATACAGAGGATCTGAGTCCAGCTATACCACAAATGAAAAAGAGATACTGGCAGCCTATGAAGGGGTGCAATCTGCTTCGGAAGTGATTGGCGCTGAAGCACAGCTCCTCCTGGCACCCTGGGTGCCCATGCTGGGCTGGATGTTCAAAGGCAGGGTCTCGTCTACACACTGTGCAACCAATGCTACATGGAGTAAGTGGGCTGCACAAATTACACAACGAGCTTGAATAGGAAATCCCAGTCATCCAGGAATTCTAGAACTCATTATGAACTGGCCAGAGGGCAAAGACTTTGGAATGTCACCAGAGAAGGAGGTGATGCGTGCGAAGAGGCCCCATCATATAATAAACTGGCAGAAAGTGAAAAGCAGTATGCCTTGTTTACTGATGGTACCTGCCGTATTGTGGGAAAGCATCGGAGATGGAAGGCAGCCGTATGGAGCCCCCGATGACAAGTTGCAGAAACTGCTGAAGAAGAGGGTGAATTGAGTCAGTTTGCCGAGGTGAAAGCCATCCAGCTGGCCTTGGACATTGCTGAATGAGAAAAGTGGCCAGTACTTTATCTCTACACTGACTCATGAATGGTGGCAAATGCCCTGTGGGGGTGGTTGCAGCAACGGAAGCAAAGCAACCGGCAACGCAGAGGTAAATCCATGTGGATTGCTGCACTGTGGCAAGATATCACTGCCTGGGTGCAGAACCTGGTGGCGAAGGTAAGCTATGTAGATGCTCATGTACCCAAAAGTCGGCCCACTGAGAAGCACCAGAACACCCAACAAGTGGAAAAAGCTGCTAAGATTGAAGTGGCTCAGATGGACTTAGATTGGCAACATAAGGATGAATTATTTTGGCCCGGTGGGCCCATGACACTTCAAGCCATCAGGGCAGAGATGCAACATACAGGTGGGCCTGTGATTGAGGGGTGGACTTAACAATGAACACTACTGCCCAGGTTATTATGAGTGTGAAACGTGCTGCAATGCAACAAGCCAAACGGTTACAGCTCCTTTGGTATGGAGGACTATGGTTGAAGTACAAATATGGGGAGGCCTGGCAGACTGATTTTATCACACTCCCACTGACCTGCCAATGCAAGCGCCAAGTGCTTACCATGGTGGAAGCAACCACCGGATGGCTGGAAACATACGCTGTGCCCCACGCCACTGCCTGGAACACTGTCCTGGGCCTTGAGAAACAGATTTTGTGGCAACACAGCACCCCAGAGAGAATTGAGTCAGACAGTGTGACTCATTTTTGGAACAACCTTATAGACACTTGGGCCAAAGTGCATGGCATCGGGTGGGTATATCACATCCCCTACCATGCACCAGCCTCTGGGAAAATCGAATGATACAATGGGCTGTTAAAACCTACACTGAGATCAATGGGTGGCGGGACTTTCAAACATTGGGATGCGCACTTACCAAAAGCCACACATCAGGATCTGTCAACAGAGCTGGCCCAGCCCAATCAGAACTTCTACATACTGTAGAGGGGGGTAAAGTTCCTGTGGTGCACATAAAGAACCTGCTGGGAAGACAGCCTGGGTTATTCCTGCTTCAGGTAAAGGCAAACCCACTCGTGCGATTGCTTTTGTTCAGGGACCCGGATATACTTGGTGGGTAATGAGGGAAGATAGGGAAGTCCGATGTGTACCTCAAGGGGATTTGATTTTAGGGGACAACAGCCAATGAACTCAATTATATGCTGTTGCCTGCTATGTAGCACTTTTATAGCCCACCAACTAGATGTCTTCATGTCACCAGTGACTGGCCCTGACTTCCCTCCAACCATCATCTCAACAAAGAATGAACTTTGATGAAAACAGACAAGCTCAGCAGTGACCAGACAAGTTCTGTGGTGTCATCGGCAGGCAACGATCTAACACTGCACACAGCCTCTCCTGTTCTGAAAGACTGTTACGAGAGATGGAGCCCAACATCATGGACCAGATGAAATCAGCAGCTTTATAGGCATTGGTCCATGCGCTAAGGAACAACCTCTCTCTCTCTCTCTGTGGATTAATATATATGTATATATATGAGATAAGAGTGATGGTAGAAAATGTGGGATCTGAGCATGACGTGAATGGTATGGAATAAGGGGTGGATACTGTCCTGGGTTCAGCAGTAGCAGTCATTTTTCTCCTTCTTAGTAGCTGGTGCAGTGCTATGTTTTTGACTTTCAGCCTGGGAACAGCACTGATAACACCGATATTTTTAGTTGTTGCTAAGTAATGTTACTCTGACCAAGGTCTTTGTGAGTCTCATGCTCTGCCAGGGAGGAGAGGAAGTCAGGAGGAAGCAGAGACAGGACACCTGACCCAAACTAACCAAAGGGGTATTCCATACCACAGCACATCATGCCCACTATATAAACTGGGGGCAGTTACCTGGAAGGGCTAGACAACTGCTTGGGTCGAGCTGGGTATCAGTCAGCAGATGGTGAGCAGTTATATTCTCTTTTTGTTATTTCTGTTATTATTACTATTGGTGGTAGCAGCAGTAGTTATGTGTTATACCGTAGTTACTGGACTGTTCTTATCTCTACCTGTGGGAGTTACATTCTTTTGATTCTCCTCCCCATCCCTCCAGGAGTTTGGGGGGAGAAAGGGTGGGGGGAGGGGAGTGCGGGGAGTGAGTGAGCAGCTGTGTGGTTCTGAGTTACTGTCTGAGCTTAAACCATGACAGAGGAAAACCCAAAGCACTTTGAAACAAGCCACAAGGTGATTTATATTTAAACCCTATCATTCACCTTCTTCTTCTCACCAGTTCTTAAGAAAAACCATTATCTTCTACATTCACAAAATATGTTGTGTGCTTATCTATAAAAGTTTGCCATGAATGCTTGGTTTTGGAGGTTTTCTGAGTGTTGTAAAATAAAAATGTCCTTTAGGTTTCAGGAAGAATTAGGACCTTTAGAAAATATTATTTTGCCATTCAGTTTCTCAAAGGCCCTCTCCATAAGAGTATTGAATCAAGTCTGTATTACTGAGCAGTAAAGCAGTTTTCATCTACTGATATACATCATTCATTTTTGTTGCACATGTAAAGAAATTGTAAAATTAGGCAGGCTGTTCATTTTTAATTTTTTACTTGTAATAAGTCTGATTTTGAAACTGAATTATTGCAAAACCATCCTTTGCATACTCTTGGGGTTTATGCTATGGAAGTAAAGGATCAAGTAACCAGTAGGAGCATCAGTAAAGCCTACTGCAGTCCGGTAGCACAAGCCAAGGGAAGAAAAGTGAAGCCAAGGAGAGACTTCAAAGTCAAAGATGGGCTTCAATGCAAGGAACAGGTGACCAAAGTCTTGTCATTTTACTGTTATGTTCAGTCAGTGATCCAGGCCATGATCACATTTTGCAACTTAGAGCTATTATTTAATATTGCTATTTCCATTTGTCTCATCGTACACATAATGTCAGTAAAATACAATCTGGGTCAAAAGAACCAGAAAGGACCTAGGTCTGACAGAAAGGTAGGAAGATTTGTCCTCCTTTACTCAATGAGTTAAAAATAGTTGGGTTTAAATTGTGAAGTTCTGGGGTGTGGGTAGATTTGTCATAGCTGTGAGCAGAGGCAAGAGGCCTTGGACAGAACTCGTGCTCCTTTGATTGAAATAAGGAGAGCTTGGGCCTTAACATAACCAGAGCATCTGGGGAGGCATATTAGGGAAGTAAGATTGCTGATGCTGTATAGTTAAGATGTTGAAAAGCTGTGGTCGGCAAGCAATGTTTAGCAAGTCGAATTGTTAACTTTTGAATGTTAGAACGTTAGCCAATGGAATTGTTGTTGCTAGGCTTGTGATGTAAGTTAACCTTTGAATGTTAGCCACTGGAATTGCTGGATCTAAGGATATGATGCAAGCTGGAAGAACGAGATCGGTATATAGCCTAGTGTATACGCAATAAACTTTGGCAATTGCTTAATCTCATTGATTGTCTCTGCATTGTCCATGACTCCCATGTCAACACTGGGGAAGAGACAGAAAACATCTAACTTTTCACCATTCTTCTGCTATCATTTTTTGTAGAGGTGACTGCAAACAGCAGGCCTAAAGGGTAAGAATTGGGGAACATAGCTACTTTTAACTTTCCTAAACCTAGTGTCATGAGTGACTGAGAGACAGATGAAGAGAAGCGGAGCCACAGCCTAAGAGCAGATAGAGTCAAACAGGAGAGCTCTGTCTTTCTCTCTTCTTTCCAATTACATTTCCACAGAACCCAGAGAATCTACTAGAGAATTTGGAAGGAAAAAAAAAAAAAATCCCTGTACATTTATATTTTCCCTGAGGGGTCTTTTGATACCTCAATTGTTTTGTAGTATAAAACCTGTAATTAGCTGTTTGGGTTTTGCCTAAACTTGGGGTACTTGACTTTAATTACCAATCAAATATAACACTGCATCTGCATTCATGCAATCATCAGTACTAACTCACACATACAAACCTTCTTTCATCTGAAGACAATGGAAAATTCTTTTTATTTGTTCTCACTCAGTTCTAACTGAAAATAACAGATGCTGCTAAGGAAGTTTGAGTGTTATGTTTATAATAGTTCACAAAGCAAAACAGCCAATTCCAAAGAGACAGGAAGGAGATTGGGTACAGTTGGAGTTTAAAATGGGATTTTACACTTGAATGCCAGACTCTATGGGTGGAGAGAGGCAAAACGCTTCTTCTCGATGTATACACTTGACCTGTAAGTAGTAGTTATGAAGAGGCATGTTTGCGTGGTATTACTGCAAAGCAGTGTAGCTTTGATCTTATTTCCTCTCTCCTGGCTTTGTGCAATCCCTCTTCAGGAGTGTGAAGAGGGAGCAGGCATTTCTGAAGACAATAACTGTCCTTCTGTTAAACCACTCCTTTCCCTCACCTCATGTCTACAATATGTGGAAGCAAATGGGAAGGATAGAACCATGAAATCAGAGAATACCAGGTTGGAAAGAACCTCAGGGTCATCTGGTCCAACATTTCTAGTCAAAGCATAGCCTAGATTAGATGTCCCAGCACTCCGTCTATCTGAATCTCAGCAGTGCCTGACTCTGGCGAGTCACCACTTCCCCCGGAAGATTATTCCAATGGCTGATTGGTCTCACTGTGAAACATTTCCCTCTTGTGTCCAGTCAGAATCAAACCAGGAGTACCTTGCGCTCATTACACATCTTCTTCATTCTTATGCATTCTCTCATTCACTTTTCAATCTATCTAGGTTTCATGCTTTTCTGAAGAAAGCGTTTTCATACAGAGGTAACAGCAGTGGGTGCCCAGGAACATTTTTGTACCACCTGAATGACTCATTTTAGAAGCACCAAAGTCATTGACTCAGATTTCCTACAAATGTGTATTTAGCAGTCTATTAATTTTGCTACCCAAAAGGTGTAAATCCTAACGATCTTTAACCAAATCTGGAATATTGATTCTCTCTCTCCACCTGTTTTAATTAAGCAGCTAAAAAACAATTTTTTTGTGTGCTTTATTTTTCTCTCTCACCATGCTTTTTATGTGTAACAAGTCAGACTAAAATGTGTCTAAATTCACCAACCAAAATTGTGTATATGTTTTTTTTCTGGAAAAGCTGGAGAACAGTGCATCCAGTCAGTTCTTTCTGTATTGCCAACTGTCTGACCCCTGTGCAAGCTCACAAAAAGAGGAGCTTGTTTTTTTTCTTTATGTTTCTTGCACAGGAACAATCTTTAGTAGTTGTTACTTTAGCCATATGAATAAAATACTTCATGTTTTTCTTACCTGCTATTGGGATTCAGTCCTGTCCATTATCACAAACATTGCTGACAGGAGGAAAAAGGAAAATCAACACCCCCCCAATAAAAACCACCTAAACTAAACTCCAACAACCCCTAAATATAATACTTGTGGGCAAAACATATTGCTGTATCCTCTTCATGAAGGCTTGCAAGCATATATCAAACAGGTAAATTCCAAGCGCATGTGGTTCTGCACATAAATGGCATGGATGCAATTTACAGTGGTATGAAGTGAGAAACTAAGGATTTTTTGGTAACTGGCAAAAGAATTTGTACCCATCACCAAGACTGACATGAAATGGTAAACAAACCAACTTACCAGAAATTACCCACATATAACAATCTTTCTGTATAAGCTCATTCAATATCATAACTCTATCCCTACCACATCTTAAATATTCTGTAAGTATCAAATTCAAATTCACAGTCTTCTTGGACTCTGCAGATATTATGCGTTTTTGTCATTCATATATGCTTTTATCTTTTTTTTTCTGAACAGGATGATAGGCCTCAGTTCTTAACAGTGGATATTTTTAATACCTTCTTTCAGTAGATAGAAATTATTCCATGGGTCAGTCCAGTTTGTTTATCCCAAAGATGCTGAAAAAGTTTAACTAACCTTTATTTATGTATTTTTATTATTAAGAACAAGCAGTTAATCAAAAAGTCTTCATACATGAATAAAATATTAACCTAGAGGCATAATTAATATAAAAGCATACAGTGAAATAAAAAGGTGGTGAATATAGCCAGTAAACCATATATCAATGCCAGTTATCATATATCATTGGAAGACACTAAAGATCGAAAATCAAGCATGGTAATTAATTAGTCTTGTTCCTTTTTAACCTGAAGGTTGCATATATAAAGAAATCAGGTTGTCTGCATGAGCAGAGAATAAGTAGTTCAGTGCAAGATCAAGAGTGGTACTAAAAAGAAGCAGAGGGGAAACAAAGGGAAGAAATGCCTTCATCTATTGAATTTTAAAAACACTTTACTGATTTAATTCCTGTTGCCTACACACTCACCTAATTAAGAACTTAATTTCCGTAACTGATTGGCATTTTTTAGATTAATTGCACAAATTTTAGGATTCTAAATTATTTTTTCACACCCTCAAGCCGTAACCAACTCAGCGTGCTTTCCTGACTTTCATTATTACTAGTCATTCTTCCACTAGGAGATACCATATTTGTTGACTGGGAGAACTACATAAACACTGAGAATTTAGCTTTCCTTCTTGTACTTGCCACTTTCTGTCCAAAGATGAATGACAATCAACTTTGATTTGCACTCAATAGGAACATGTTTTATTAATATGGGAAAAGGCACTTGAGGCAGATACTTTACAGAAATAGAGTCCATCATTTTCAACCAAAGAAACTCCAACAAAACGAGTCAAGATTGGAGCATATGGGGAAAAAAAAAAAAAGTATCTTGAAAATGTCAGTTCATCAAATCAACTACCATGAAAGTAAAAACTTTTAAAAGATTTTTCAATATTTTGAAACCATTTTCTCAGAGTCTTGATACATACTGCAAAAACAGTTTTGAAATTGTTCAACTACCTCATTTATGACTTTATAGAAGGAAAATGCAGGTAATAGAAACAATAGCTCTCACAAAAGCAGTAAAAATTAGAAGATGACATTGCAAACTTCATGCTAAAAAATAATTAATTTAAATTCACTCAAACTACTATCATTCTTTTCAATTTATTTTCAAGAAATTTTAACAGGCTTGTTTTTTGTGTGTTTAAGGATAAAAGTTAGGGTTTTTTTCCAAAAGACTGTATTTTCCCAGAACAGAAAAATTAATTTCTGTTCTATTATGCTCAGAAAAACTGGATTTTAGGTCTATTTAGAGCCAGAGATATTTAATGAAATGTTTCTCTTCAAAATGTCAGTAGCAAAATTGTTAATTAGGTTCCAGTTGCAAAGCTGTTATTCAGCCAAAGGAGAATACACATTTAATTTCAGAAAGCAAAGTGTGCGCTATGGAGAGATGAAAAACTTTGTAAGAGAAAAAAAGCAACCTTGTATGCCAACTTATTTTTTTAAACTTAGTGACTAAATGCAGCCACATTTCTTCTTCTATTAGCAAAATATAATTATATATTCTGTCTTTTTTTTGTGTGCAGGTGTAGCCTTGATTAGGGCTGAAGAGTTACGGGGAAATAGGGGCTTTATAGGTGACTTAGTGGGAAATAGCAGTCTTGCCTTTCAAGATGGTTTAAGATATTTTTCTTCACCCAGAAATCTTTGCCATGTTTAGAACCAGACTTCTAGACTTGCGGTACAAATATTTGTGCATCTCAAGCACTGAATCTGGCTTATTGGATGGTAGGATTCAGTATATACAAACTGTGCATGCTCAGAAGTTCTTTAATGTTTCTTCATTTGTTTTACCCAATGAGAACTGAGATTTTCCTTAAAAAAAACTCACTGCTTTTGACATGAACTTTTCTTCTAGGCCTTCTGTGCCATTCGTATTAGCTAAGAGAAGACTTCCTACAGCAAACTTTTCCAGAGACAGAAGTTGTGAGCGATCTTGACAAAATAATCCAATGCAAAAATATGTTGATTGTTATATCGTTGTATTATAAGTTTATCTTATTTATATGCAGTAGACCTTTAATATTGATGAAACCTTTTCAGATGTAACAAATTTTCACAAAACCCTGGTCATCACTGAAATTTATATAAGCTTCTTATACGGAAATCTTAATCAGTGCATAATGGAATGAATGTAGAGTGAATTGGTCAAAATCAAGCACGCTGGACAATTGTAGCTGGAAATTTACTCTCAGGCAATTCATTGCTAATTTGTTCCAGAAGTTATTGCAAAGAGGTAGTGAAATGGTCCCAAATGAGTCATGCACCATGATGTACTTGCTGTTTTGCCCTCTAATTCTGTGGTGACCTAGAGCTCTGAGTGTTATATATCCAAATGTCACTTCAGAGTGCCTCCCAGGAGGCATTTAAAAGACACGTAGACATGGCGCTTAGGGACATGGTTTAGTGGACTTGGCAATGCTGGTTTAACAGTTGGACTTGATGGTCTTAAGGGTCATTTCCAACCTAAGGGATTCAATGATTCTATCTGAACCCTGGTTGCTGAACCCTTGGCCTATTTAACTTTCCACTATCTTCCTCCTCTGAAGGTCATGGGAGACTCCTACAGAGACATAATGTTTTCCTGCACTAAATGAAGAAAACGAAGATGGATTTTTTTTTTTATTTTTTTTTCCCAGTCAGTAAGGAAAGTTAAACTCTTTACATTGCAGAGAAAGAATAAAATATTAGCTCGGTTTTGGGATCAGAATCTAGGCCTGTGGAGGAAACTTGTATTGACCCTGTATAATTTAGTAAACAGATAGCTCTAAAGGAAAATCTCTGGTTGCTGGATAACATGGTTTCTTCTGACAGCTGGTTTTTGGTTTTATCCTGACATTATCCATTAATAATTATCTACTAATTATCCACTAAGCCAGCTAACCGTATGGACACAATGATCTTTGTAGGCACACACATACCCCTCCCCCCCAAAAAAATAACAAAACAAACAAACACACAGAAGCTTCATATAGTATACGAAATACCAATACAAATTAAGTACAGTTCTTATTGCTTGGATATTTTTTGTTTGAGTTAGCATGTACTAATTAGAAAGGTTGAATCATGTTTAACATGCCTATGTTTATGGAGAGACTTTTCAGTGAATACAGTAAGAGGATTTGATGTTACTGGCTAATTTCTGAGCTTTCCAGAGCAATCAGCATCTGTACTTAAAAGCTTAAATCTACCTTGTGCTTTTTACGTTCAGAAGGTGCAAAGAAACTGCAAACACAGACATAGTGATTCTTGCATTGAGGGTGTCAGTGCCAAAGCAGGCAGTTCAGCATGTTAATTGCTTCTACTGCTTGGAAACATCTGGAGCTAACGCTGAACTATATAAAGCTAATTGGAACTGCTGCAAAGCTCCTTTCTGACTTTCAGTTGCACATAAAACAGCGTTTTGGTATTGGATTTGGCATGTAGATTTATTTCTTCTATCTAGAGAGATGTGTTGCACCATTCTGTCTAGAGCAAAATGTTTTCACTAAATATACATACAAAAATTTATTTAAAAACTGAAAGTTGAGTGTTTGTTTGAGGATCAGCTTCCTGCAAGTGTCTCTGCAGAAGGAAATTGTGAAAGACTGCTCACAGAAATTGGTATCTTGGAGTATGGCAGCTCCAACCTCTAGTTCTGGTGATCAGGATTCATTTCTGTGTGTTTTAACCACAGGATTAGTGAACTGCACTTTTTGGCCTTTTTGACAATATTACCACTGGGTTCCAGATAAGTTCTGAATAGCAAATGTCAAGATATTTTCTTCAGCCAAGATTTCTTTCTGGCAAGATCTGTCAATTCTGAATTTTAATAAATATTTGAGGTCATTTGTTATCACAAATAGGAACTGAATTACAACTGCTATGTCAAATTTCATCAAAGTATAGGGCAAGAGCTGACCTTCTCTATTTTCATTATAATTTGTGTACATTATGTTGCTTGTGCCAGAAGAAAATTTATTGGAGTGAAACAGAAATTGATTAAAAAAGGAGAAAAGACAAGGGCTAAACCATCCAAAGACCAAGAAACTTTCCCTTCCTCCTCTAACTGTGATAACAGGTAAAAATAAAAGAGCACTGAATTGCCCCTCAACTAAAAAGAGCTAAAACATAACACAACAATAGACTTGTACACACAGGCAACATGTGACAGAGAGTCATCAAATAGGGAAAAAAAAAAAAATTTCCTTTATTTTTAATTTTTACCAGTGACAGTTTTCTAGTGTTAATGAGTAATTGAGAGAAAAATTACTGATTTCTGTATCTCTGTAACATGAGGATAATAACATTATCCCATATTTATGAAGTATTACTTTTCTATGAATGCATGCTTTTGCTATTTGATATTAGAGCACCTGTGTAAAACTTTGGGTGGATATATAGACATAGGCAGAAAGACCCTGACACAAACCATTCCTTTTATCAGTCCAAGCAAGTACATGTTATAATCAATCTTTTCTGAAATATTGGATCAGGTTCATTCCTATTTTTCTGCTGTATGTATTTAATAGGAAATATTATTTGGAATATTGAAGACTGCTCAAAAAATCATAGTATCGCTGAATCATAGGATGGTTTGGGTTGGAAGGGACCTTTAAGCTCATCCAGCTTCAACCTCCTGCCACAGGCGGGGACACCTTCCACTAGACCAGGCTGCTTCCAGCCCTTTCCATCCTGACCTTGAACACTGCCAGGGATAGGGCAGCCACAGCTTCTTTGGGCATCCTGTGCCAGGGCCTCACTACTCTCATAGTGAAGCATTTTTACCTCAGGTCTAACCTTAATCTCCCCTCTTTCATCTCAAAGCCATTCCCCCTTTTCCTGTCACTACGTGGCCTTGTAAAAATTCCTTCTCTTTATATATAATTAATTTTCATATAATAATTCTTCATAATGATAATTTAATTGTTTAATTATTAAATAATAATTTTAAAACCTCTACATTCTAGTCATTTTTGTTTAATTTATTTCCTAATGTTCTTTAGATATCTTTTTTTTAAGCAAATTCTCAGTAGCGAAAAATCTCCCCTTCTGTATCACAGGATACATTATTGAAACATACTCCGATGAGCAAAATTCACCAAAGTTTAGTAAAAAGCTGAATAGTCCCATCCATCTATCAGTGAACAAAATTTTTAAGTCCGGATAATCTAAATTTTCTAAAGCAGGCAATTGCTGCTGTAGAATCAGTGTGACCTCATCAAACGAACAAAAGTGTATGCATAGATAGGTTGTGTCTGCACTGCTGATAGCTTGAACATGCAGGCTAACTTGGAAAATAAACAGGATTTTCAGGAACAGTTCAAACACGCAGGCAAGTATGGCACAATGGACAGTGGGGCAGTGGGAGCTGTGTCTACCTGGGTCTGTGACTGATTTAGACCTCTGGGGGCTATTTGACTCTAAAAAACCTGAATGTGCAGCATCTTAGAGTATTTGGTGAAAAGGGAAGTATTTTTCTTCCAGAGAAAATATGTCTTTCTTGCTGGCCTTCTTAGGAGGTCCAGTAAGAAAAAATCCTGGAATTGAACCACTGCCATGGCAGGCAATAATTGCTTCTCTTTTTTGAATTTTAACATGGTAAGGCAAGGAAACATTTTATTAAAAAAAAAAAAAAACCAAACAAACGGGTTTTGCACTTCAAGTAAGGAAAGAGACTCTTACTGTCTCCGTGCCTTGTTTCCTTTCTCCCTCACAAGCCACGACTGCAGAAGTGTCGATTTCAGAGGTGACTCAAGGATAGCATTGACGTGTTTAACTCTCAAGAGCAGCCTCTGCAAGGTATTAGATGGGTCTGAGAGGCAGCTGCATGCCAGGTCACTTTGGGAGATTTCATTATTCTGTGCACCAATTTCAGGAGTGTGTGTGGTAGGGGATATCTGTGCATGGCTATGCAATAGTTTTGGAAATGGTTGCTGGGCTTAATATTAGAATCCCTTACTGTAATAAAAAAAAAAAAAAAAAGTGTTTCTCACTGAAAAAAGAACGAAAACCAAACCAGTATTTTTTCATTGCCTTAGAACTATTGGTTTGCTTTGTGAGGTTTGTTGTTGTGTTTTTTTTGTGACATGCTATGCAAAGAAGTTAACAAGGGTATGGCTAGTTTACTGTGTAGACTGTAAGCGTTGTCCCCACTGACATCTGACTGCAGATGTTTTTAAAGATTTGCAATGAAGAGTTTTAAAGCAGTTTGCAAATTGCCCCATTCTACCTTCACCAGCAGACTACTTTGGGAAAATAAACCCTTCAGAAGCCTACTGGCATGCTGACCTAGTGTGCCCATCCCCTCTGCCTGTTGGGCTTATGCCAGAAAGCAGACCTTGTGTGCCACTGAAGAGGATGCTGCTGCCTGACTACTCTGTTGCTCTCTGGCACTTTTGCTATGCAAAACAGCTAAGTGCCTTTTTTGGTAACCACAATTTAGTCAGCCCTGTCCTTCAGTCTCTTCTGTTTCTTTAAATCAAAAGAAAAAAAATAAAAATAACAAAACAAACAAATAAAAAAGGTTCTTAAAGCTGTTTACTTTATTGTGAGTCTTCTAGATATATTGCATTTCTTTTTCCTTTGAGGATATATTTTTAAGTTCAGGTAGTACAGAAATTATAGGGAGAAGAAAACTCGGTCCAGTTTTTGAACATTTGGTAGGATATTTAGTACTATACAAGAAATGCAGACAAGCATCAAGACGACAAAAACCTGTCCTGCCCGGCACAGCTTAAAAAAAGGAATAGCCCCTTCACTATATTTCTAACCATTCTTTTTCAAGAAAATCACTCTTTAGTTACTCATTTCTTTTCCCCATGGTCAGGTTGGCTGCATCTCCAAACACTTGTAAGTACTGTATGTTCTGACATATCCTGAAGTCATGCATTAGCACCTTTTCATTCAGCAAAGGGTGAGAACAGATATCTTTTGGCAGCTGACAGCAGGGAGCAGGCAGAAAGGAGGAGAGTGAAGCTGTAGGACTAGGACACTGTGGTGGCCTAGTGGCTAGCATGGCTAATGTACCAGCTGTGAATAACCTCCTTTTCTTTTTTTTTTTTTTTCATCTCATCCACCCAACAGATGTCTCTCTGTCATTGTCATGTCCTCAAGCTATCCTAGTAAATGATTTGTGCATTATAAGTGAGTCACTAAGGTGGCAATTGAACCTCTTCACAGCTCAAAATTGTTGATGTGTGCACAGAGTGTGCAGCATGGGGGAGAAAAAGAGCGGGAGAGAAGGGGAATAAGGAGAAAGAGAGAAAGAAGGAGGGAGAGAATTAAAAGAAATGTCAAGGTTACCTTGTGCCTGGAAAATCAAAAGGGAGGGCACATTAACTGCTGGCTGTATTTGGTCTTGTGGATATCCGGCAACAAGGCAACTCCATCCTACTCCAGCAGACGTACATATTGCTTTGAAAGATTGAAAATGAAGAATGCAGTGATCTGTATTGTATATACACTTTATTCTGTGGAAAGAATGTTAATAAATATACTGAGAGACTGCAAAGTTTGCCAATATAAATAATGTGGCATTTCAAAGTCTGTCAGTAAATTGAATTTTACAATGTAAAAATATAGTTTGGTTATAAGTTGGAGTCATGCTTGACATTAGTTGGGCATTAGGAGATATTAATTAGATACTGCTCGTTTCTTCTTTCTGACTTCTTTATATTAAATGAATTATTGGGAAAGAGGAATTTGCAAGCATGCAATTTAGAGATTTTTATTCTTGAAAACAAGCTGTCTGGTAATTTTTAGTGGGAGAATAAATGCTTTTTCAAAAACCTTGTCAGTGTGCTGTCTGAAACATACCCTTCCCAGTATGAACACAATATGGAAAAGCTAATCCATTATAATACTTTGTAATGATAATAAGCTACAGTGAACAAGTAGCCTAGGGAAAAAAATGGTAGTAGTCACCTTTAAACAGAAAGAGAATAGCAAGTAATTGTACATTTTTACAGTAGGCTGATGACAACATTTCCTGTGACTTTGAACTTACTTTGGCTGTCACTGTTGTGGCAAACATTCCGCATATCAATCAAGAGAGTATATTTCCTGCATAACATTTGCAGCATAATGTATAAAATTTACTTATGTGATCTTTACATGTTGTCATCCTGTTTATATATAAATATATTACTCTCCACATACAGCTTACGCTGCAGAGGCAGCATTAAACCCTTCAGTAGGGTAGCACTGACCTCTGCCTCTTCGGCATCTGTAGATTGTTTCTCTTTTGCTGCCAGATTAATCTTCAGCTGTTCGTACACTTGATCATGTTTTCCTGCAGGAGCTTAATATTACTTAACAGGAGCTTAATATTACTTAACATGGTTCTAGGCACATGTGACTAATTATTGAGCATCTTTGCTTGCTTTTTAATAGCTGTCCCCATTCTTGTAGTAATGACCAAATAATATCTTGGCACCTCTTTTGTTCTGTGTTCACAGAAGTCTTTGGGGGCAATATGATTTGTGCTTGGTGTCTGGCACTGCATGCAGCAACTATGCATGTTGGTCAGTCCCTCTCCTCCTGAATGACGATTCTTGCTCTTGTATAATTAGCTTGCTACAACAGAGTTTTGATGTCTGCCAACTTTTTTAAAGTAAATGCTGATCAAACAAAGCTGCTGTTCACTTGTCCTTCTAAGCTGAAAGGTGGGTTTTTTTTCATAGTTCTTGGAAACATTTTTTCCTCTGAGGTTTTTTTTTCCCCCTTTTTGATAAGCAATTCAAGGTGCCTTCAAGAAATACATAAATATGATACTCTGAATTATTAAACATAAAAGAAGGAAGAAGTCTTTGCTTAAGTACAGAGTGGGTGAAATGATGACTGAAGTAGAGAGTTAAAAATAATATTAAAAATAGACCTTGAAGATTCCACTTTTATCTTTGCTGAAGGGGAGCAAATACTTATCAGAGGTACCCAGACAATAGCAAAAATATATCTATACATACACAATGTATGCATCACATATATGTATATAGGCCTGAAGTGTATGTTTAATCTGAAGAGAGCTTTAAGAATAATGCCTTGTGCAGCTGCCTAGCTTACCATGGCACCATGCTTCTTCAAAAGTCTCAGCCCTCTGCTTCCCTCCATGATAGCCACCTCCTTTTCGCTTGAAAATGGGAGGAACTTGATCACATTATTGTTTTGAAAACTGGAAGATGCATTTTAAAACTCCAGACCATTTGGAGGAGAATCTTGATCCCTGTTGTCATTAGTATGAAATTCTGTGGGAATCCCAAACTTATTTGCCTTTTTTATGTCTGCTGTTTTTGTCTACAGCTGTACAAGTAATAAACATCATCCATCTGAACAACCTTTGACGCAGTGAATATGCCTCAGTTTGATCAAGGCAGCAGTAGTTAAAAACTCGGCAGTTGCTTTAGTAATCAGTAATTGCACTTAAGCTGCTGAGCTGACCAAAATTCTCTATTCTTCTCTGAAACTGCTGCAGAGTATAGGAATTTATAGTAGAGTATAGGAATTTATAGTATAGTGTAGGAATTTAGAGGGGTTGCAGGCTTGGAAGGGCCAATGTAAAAATCAAAATGTATGTTAAATTAGAACAACTGGATGTCTCTTGGCTCTCTTATAACCTTTTGTTAACAAATGTGAGTAATGTGGTAGTTGATAGTTGCCCTAATGCATTCACAGATATGTCAAAAATCATGATTAATTCTGGAGAATTCTTATGCCAGTCTGC
The DNA here is from genome assembly GCF_037157495.1 of Lathamus discolor. Taxonomy (NCBI): domain Eukaryota; kingdom Metazoa; phylum Chordata; class Aves; order Psittaciformes; family Psittacidae; genus Lathamus; species Lathamus discolor. Next base: position 29,852,577 of record NC_088909.1, on the reverse strand, counting down.
AAGTCATAACTTCTGAGTTTTATCCGTATCTGTTGTCAACAAAATGCATAGGGCTTTTACTCAATTTACTCATTCAGAAGTTAAATGCAAAATGGACAGCATAATTCTGTAATAATCTTATCTTTTCACAGAACTTATTACTGTGTAATAAAGTCATTTATGTTCCCATTATCTATTACTGGTTTGTTTATTTTATTATGGAGTCCCTGCCACATTCCATCTAACATTGTGGACCACCCTGGCATTTGCTAGGTCCAGTCCTATCAGCATCAGACAGCTGTTACTGTAGCATCTGCAGCAAAACAGGTGGTTCTTGTTTGTACATTAGGTCATTTAGCCATCAAACTGTGTAATATGGAGACCACAAGAAAATGACTTGACAGATATGATTAATTCTGGCAGGCAGTCTTAATCCTAGATCTATTAATTTAAATTTTTATTTATGGGTTTGATTTGGTTTGTTTTGTTTCAAGGACCTTCCTTCTCCTGTCTGCAAGGTATCCTCATGCAAGGTACAATTCAGCCCTTTTTACAGGTTCAACACAAGGTCTGCTCCCCCATTTAAATCCCCTGTACACTCTCTAAGTGCAATGCACTTGCTGAAACTCTAACTTATGCTTAGTTTTACATAAGATATTCATCTCTGCAGAGACTTGATCCAGTTTAAGTCAAATGGTCATACAGAGCTATATTTTTTAAGGACCGAGAAGGGCAACTCTACCTCTCAAGCCAATGAACGACCAAGTTTGTTCTGCCCAAAGCAATTCTCCATCACTACTGATTAAGAGCAGTCCCACAGGGAAAATGTTAAAATTAAGAAAAAAAGAAAAAATCCATTCGCATACCTGCTTGTAAGCCATGCAAGCTGAGGTATTTTGAATTTTTGTGGACCCAGTGCTTTCACTTACTGTCTTGCAGAAATAAAAAGAGAGATACAATGAAATAAGCCTTAATTAAGTGTTCGCTTACAAGGCTTAATTGATGTGGTAGAGATGTAAAATGCATGGGGTGATGGTCCTGGTCTCCATTTTCAGGCAGGTCATCCAGAGTTATTTTTGGACAGTGAATCTCAGATGTTGATGAAGTGCCAATGTAATTGTTTGAGAAATGTCACTTTCACTGACATGTGTGTGTAGATAACCAAATGTACACATGCACACTAATATGCGATTCCTTTGCACTGAAAGAGTACTTCTTGTTTTCCCCTACTGATATTAAAAATCTAAGAAATTACACTCTGATCCTGCTCTGAGGTTCACAGAGCTCTTTCAGGGAGCAGGTCAATATCTCTGTGTTTAAAAGGTAATGAAGACTTAGAAGGTTTAGGTGGTCTGCCCAGGGTCATACCGAAAACATCTAATACAGGAAAACAACACCTGGAGTACTTAGTTCCTCAGCTGTTACACACGTGCTCATCCAGATCTGTTACAGCAGATAATGTGAGTTGTTACATCACATATGTCTTGCAGCAGTCTGACCCTCCTTTTTTTTTCTGCAATTGCTTCTTAGCTTTATTTACAAGCCTTACTCACTAAGCTCATTGCTAAGATGCCTGCATCATGCTGTTGAAGTCAGTCCTGGCTAAACTTCTGTACAAGCGCAATAACCCATATCTCCGATTATCCTTCAACATAATGGTTTAGCACTCATATAATTAATTTATAATATTAGGAATATGCTGCAAGAATTTCCAAAACTAATTATGGTAGCATCTATACATCAGAATGTTTGATTTGTAAATGTAACCTAATATTTCTATATTCTTTGCATTTAAAATAAGCTTTGCCAAGAAAACTAAATACTGATTAAAGCTGTACTTTGCTGCTTTGTGGTGGTATTTTTAATAAAATATTATCTATGGTAAAATGTAAATAAAAAAGCAAATTGGTTAATTTATCATATATTTTAAGCAGTTAAAATAAATGAAGTCTCCTTTGAGAAAACATCTGACCAAGCAAAATTACGGTTATGTATCTGAGAATATGTTTAATGAACTCACTGGTTAAAATGCTGTCATTTTGGAGCCCATTACTATGTGTTTTAAATTAATTGAAGCCCCTCTGCTTGAAAGGCCTTCCCCCTCTTTCCCCTTTCTGTCCTAATATACCAAAAATAATTGATCTTAGTAACATATGTAGGAGCAAAGATCCGCCCTAGTCAGGAATGCTGGCTGCACAGTCAAATGTAAGAGCCCACAAGTTGAAGAGTAGGTATTCATGCATCTTCCCTCCATAATCATTTGTGTAGTGTCAGTTCAAAGTCAGAGAACTTGCTAAAGATCAAACACATTTTTTTCTTTAAATAGTACTTACTCTAAATATTCTAGCTGATATTCATTTTCCTTTTCTTCCTGTTCTGAAACATACATATTTATTATGCCAGTAATGTTTGGGTTTCATAAGTTGAAGGAAAACGTACTGCTTGTCTGAAAAGTTTATTTCAAGTAATAATGTGTAATCATTTGGTACTGGAAACTGGGAAAATTCAATTGCATAAAAAATAAAAAAAAAAATAAACACCCAGACCCAGAATTTCTAAAAGCTCAAGAATTTAACCTGAACATAACAGTAGATGCCAATCTAATTTGCCCTTTAGGTGAACTTTAAAACTTGTCCTGTTTATGTGGTGTGGTAATATGACTTAATGTGCTAGATTTATGCTTCATTAATATTTACAGATGGCAAAATATACATATATGCTCTTCCTGTGCATATCAATTACTACTGCCATATTTCTTTTTGATGGCTTTAATATTCTTATTCTATAGAAAAGGGAAGGTGCGATTATTAGTGCCGTTTTCAAACCACACATTAAAAATCTGTGAAAGTATCAAAAACCCATTTCAGACACAATTACATGATGTCACAGCTATATTGTGTTACCTGCATTTGAGGGAACTCCTCCACTGAGCCTAGCTTGAGCCTGCTCTGCTGCAGGTTGAGGGAAGAGCAGAGTTTGCAGCTAAATATAGTACTCTGCTGGCAGTAGAGACCACCAGGAGATTCACAAAATACAGTAGAACAGCAGCTCATGCTTGCAAAGGACTCAGATACGACTCAGGGAGTATTGTATTGTAAGTCAAGTTGACTTAGGAACCAAGGCTGTGGGAGAAGATCCAGAGTAGCCAAACAGAAGCTGCGACAATGCCTTTTTTTTATGGCTTTTATCTGATGAGGTATCACAATATAAATGTGATTATTTTTTCTAGATTCCCCCATTGCAGTTTTTTTATTGTCACCAATACAAGGAGTATACAACATGTGACGTTAAATGTTTTTTTCTACAGCCTTCATTTTCACCAGTTCCGTAAGATAACACTGTTCCAATTCTGAGATTTGGTATTGTTAATTTAATATAAATTTCTATAGCTGAAGTCAGGCAAAAGGAGAGCTACTCAAAATCACATTTTGTGACAAAGGTTTCATACTTGTGGATGAAAAAAAAAAAGCCTGAATTCATCACATTTTAAAAAGGTGCCTATGTAACGCAAAGTGGATAAAAAACAAGGAGAGATAAAGACCTGCACCTACATTCAAGGTATACTCTTCCCAGTAACTTTTTGTGAAATAAAATCGTAAATGCCCAAGATATCATTGGAAACTGGACAATATTCTTATAAATAAGAGATTATTGGTAAAAGTTTTTGGCATAATTTTCAAAGAACTGAGTTTCATTTTCAGCAAGCTGTTTTGCCTCAGTGTATCCTGACTCATAAAAACAAGCTTCTCCTGAACTGGAGGCTGTCTTACTTCTTGTAAAATAAACCTGAATCTTGTGAAGGCTTTGGGGAACCCTTCTAACCACTGTGCTTTTTCAGCTGTGTGCATGCAAGAAAAGGAGACAAATATTGGTCTTCTTCGGGGTTTCTCAGAAGACAGTCACCTCTCTAGATTCACTTATTTTGAGATGTGTCGCAAGGAGATAAATGATCAACCGAAAGTGTTGGATGCAAAAAGTTATTACAAAGAGACAGCCTAACAATATATGAATATAATGCATTTAAAAGAATGTAACTTTGAAAATAGGCCAAAATTACCATTTCCCTAATATCTTTCACATCTACAAGTACAGAAGCTGAAATATGAGCATGTGTCGCAGAAGCAGACTCCTAACAAAACCAGAAAAGAAACTCACAGGACATAATTTCAGGGAGAATAGAAGCTATTTCTTTTTGTTTTTAATTTTTTTTATTTAAATTTATACATATTTAATTTACATTATCTTATTATTTATATACAATGTATAATAGACTGTTTCATTTTATTTTATGTCTATAACTGACACTATTCATGTAAAGTATTGTGCATGTACAATGCTAACACAATGGCAGTCCTCGGTCTAAAACTTGACTATAAGACAGCATTATTACACTATAACAATTATAGTACTGTTATTGTTTTACTATTTCTCTATACATTAACCTATGTATTCTACATACCTTTGCATGGTATAAATATTCCTTTATGTGGAAATAACTATAACTGATTTTTTCACGATACTAGGCTGATCTTAAACTCTATTCTCTACATTTAAATTAAAATTTTATTTCAAATGTTTTTTCTATTAAAAAGCATTGAGTTTAGTGGAATGAATGACATACACTCTTTAAGCTTCAAATCCAAGGTTGTACTGTACAGAGTAAAGCAGTTGTGGGAACCAATATTTATATATAAAATATAAAATTAGATGAAAATTGAAATTCCATGGTCAATAACTGTTGATCTAGGTTGCCTGAAGGTTGTGCAAGGAAAACTTATGAAAGATTTGGTTTTGTCCTACATGTAGATTAAATTATGGCACATATCTTAAATACTCCCATGTATATTTCTTGCCACAACCATTTTTCATTGGAACATGAACAGATGACAGAATACATTCAGAGGACTGGGACAAGATGGGATTTACCTGAAGTGACAAGAACAAAAGGTGTTTAATGAAGTCTAGAATATGCACTAAAGGTCACGTAAGAAGAACATTGCCTCAATATTGAAAGTCATTTGCAATTAGAAGCAGAAGTAATTGGATTCCTGTGATACCTCCTTCTTTCCTTTCTATCTGACACACATGGACCTTACCTATGACCCTGGATTAAATATTAATAAAATGCGGATTTAAAATATTAAAACTTTACATTCATGTTAATAAGTACTGTCAATCTGTTGAGATTCAACATATGGCTAATTTAAGAGTTAAGATCAGATGTTCATAATTCTCTAGACTATCAATGTCTTTTTTTTTTAAAGTAAGTTCAGCATTTCACTGTGGAGTTAAAAAAAAAATAAGTTGCTATTTTTCTGGGGCCTCTGAGACAAGGAATAATATTTTTACTGGATCCAAGATCAGCAAAGCTAATAATGATTACAAACAGGTACAATTTTCTCCTTCGGATAAATTCCAGACTGTGGGGTGAGAAGGTGTCATTAATTAGGGGGAAAAAAGGATTGTGATATTGGCAAATACTATTAGTACCATGTGTATATCTGCATCATTCAAATCAAAGGAAAATCAAAGAGTTTATTTTTCAGATTTCTATACAAACAATGCAAATAAAATTACAGGGTGGTTTCAGTTGCTTTGTGGTTTGTTTTGTTTATTTTTTTTTTAATCTTGATAAAAAAGAAATATATATTTATATGTTGATAAGCATACACTTCAGTGTGACACTCCAGACAGGTGCAAATAGTAATAGGTATTTTAACTCATCGTGTGAAAATCTGCATTTATGTCACTTCTGAATCTTTCTTCACATTTTGACAGAAGTTCAAATTCTTGCTCACTGAGAGGTTCTTCAGGGGTACAGGATACTTCTAACAGTTGTATTCAAACTGGAATATTAGTGTGGCAGTGTGACATGATCTTATGAGTAGAAAACAACTAAGCAGAATTGCATTCTTGGAGGAAATCAGACCTGGTGCAAATTGTGGGGAAAGTGTTGTTTTTTCCTTTTGAAATACAAAAATGGATGTTTAGAAAGATAGGCATCGTTTCCCCTGTTTGCTTTCATCTAAAAGGGTAACTTCTGCTTTAGAATAAGGTTGTATATCTCTCCTTTCAAGCACTATCTTCTTTTTCATAATGGGGTCTGAACTGCCTTTGTTATGACCGGTCCTAACCCTCTCTGTTCTCTCTGGACTCTGGACCATCTGCTAACCCAGAAAGAGAGAAGGATTGTGTGGGAAGAAGCACAATAGACTACATATAAAGCAATAAAGCACATAGCTATCTAGCCAGGGCAAGGAGAGACAGTAAACTGTGATCTCCACAGCTGTTATCCTCACTTCTCATATGGGGAAAATGAGCATTCATTAAAAAAAAAAAAAATGTTTTAATTTAAAAGCTTTCAAAAGGAACACACTCTAAAGTGATTTACTCCCTCCCCTTTCTTTTTTTAACATTGAAGTGTTTTATGAAAATGTTTCATTTACTTCAAAGTCAGTCTGAAATATTTCATTAGCAGCTCTTGAAACTTTTTCCACTTTAAGAATTGTAAGAAACTTTTGAAAAAATAACTGATGTTGTGAATAACATTGTCAACAATTACTATATTTTAAGTTTCTGAAATAAGGTAATTCTTTTACTTTTTCAAACTGTAAGAAAAATTTTGATCAGTTCCATGTGTGCTGTTTGCTCAGTATCACACAATGCATCAGTGCTAGAACTAGGATTAAAATTCCCAGTCTTAATCTTCTTTGTTCTAACCTTTAATGCTCAGATCTCTCATTACCAACTCTGCCATTAAAAGCATTTAAATCAACAGTATAATACATTTTGACAAGGAAGTTTAAGCAGAATTAAGGGAGTGTTATTTAAAAAAGAAAAAAAAAAGTAAAAGATGGATATGCTTCTGCTTTGTACAGAAGAATACAAAAGATGTACAGACTTGTCCGTCTTCTAAAACACCATTCCTGCAGTGCAACATCCTGCTAGTGACCAGCATTTCCAGATTTCCAGTGATAGCGTACAGCTGATACTGGCGTGAATAAATTCTTTAAACTTCTGTTTGCCGGCTGCCAACTGTCTGTCTTTTTCTGTTTCTATGGAGATGGCAGTTAGTTCAGCAAAAGGAAGTTAAGTGAATTCCCTACAACAGTCATGTCCAACCATTGCAGCCTTAAGGCCTAAAATATTCTCTCAAAATAACCAGGAAGACATAACCGATATTCTGGGGCTAGGTTGTTGGCTCTGGGCTAAGACCAGAGTGGAGAATTTCTGTGACATGGGAACACAGGCACAAGGAGAGCGTAGGAAATGGGGTTTATATTTAATATACACATTACTGAACAGTCAAAAGTAATCAAAGTGTGAACTAATTTCCCCAATTTGCCTGCAAAAAAAAAAATGCATAACCCAAGAAATCTCAACTTTTTTTTTCTTTTTTTAACATAAAGTACATGGAACATGTTTCATCAGAAATATTATGAGTGTTCTTTGACCTACATAAATTAGGAGAGAAGGTCATTATCTTTCTTACCTCTGACAGGTCTTGGGTGTCTCACACTTGTCTTGCACTGCTTTTACCAAGCTAGACAAGATGCAGTAAGGAATCTTGGTGATTTCTTTCTTTTCTGTTTAAATGCTGTCCAGCATTATAGTAAACTGTTATCTCCGCTGTTGCCTGGTCCTCTGCTAAAGGGAAGAACCATGTATTTATGAGTAACTGTTATGTTGAGACACGGGAGAGATTTTCCTTTACCTTGTCAGCCAAAATGACAAGTGTTTTGAAGCTCATTTTGTTTCTCTTTTGTTCTAGTTTTTTTTGGTTGTTGTTGGTTTTTTTTTCAGTAAGAAGGAGGGGAGCAGCAGACCTTCCCTTTGTGTTCCAGCAGCAGGTATTTCCCTGTATGTTCCTCTGTGCTGACAGGAAAATTCATCTGTATTTGCCTCCAAAGAGACTGGGGAAAATCTTACACAAGTTACAGACTATGTATTGGGACTTCCCATGTTAAACCAGTAAATTCTGGGTGTGTAAGAGACATACACTTTCCTCCTCCTATTTTAACAATGTTGCACCGGCTTTGAAGCTATGTCCTGAAAAAAAAGAGAATAGGTTTAGTGGGCTTTTTAATTGACGGCATTTACTGGTTGAGCTGAGGGAAAACAGGAAGATACTGGATTAATGTGAGGGAAAGTTCAGGAACTTTCAAGAAGCCAAGAGTAAATATTATAATCTGTGTTCTTTCTTTTATCCTAGAACCAATGTGTCTCTCATTGAAAGGCAGATATATCTGTAACTTTATTTTTTATTTTTGTAAGTAATCAGAGTAACTTTGCAGTCATTAGCACATCTACTTGTTAAATTTACTGGAAACTATTTTATATACCTTTAAAATTGATATTGTAAATGAAACATTTAAAGCTAATTTCTATTCCAGCTAATCAAGAGCAGTAATTAAACACCAGGTTCCTTAAATTATATTCTATCACAGCCTTCATGTTTCCCATCACACTACATATGGTCCAATTGTTTACAGATGACAAAAAAAAAATCCCTGCTCAGATGTTAAATCAAGATGTTTTCTTCACTTTCAAATGGTAGGCTGGCAGCCAATTTTTACAATGAGTTATTCTGAGTTGAAAAAAAAAAAAAAAAAAAAAAGAAAAACAACCTCAAAATGAAAAGAAAGGAAAAAAAAAGGCTTGGACATTAGGCTTGCACAGCCCATTAATATCAGGGCCTGCCAAAATGGAGCAGTTTCTTAAGTGTATGTTCAATCCCATGTCAGAATAATTTCTTGGGAAGTTTATCTTTTTTGTGCACATTCGATGAGAGGCTAGAAAAATCAAGAGGGAAATGTTTTATAGCCATAAATAGGTAACGTGACATCAAAGCATAGACAGAGTTCCCCATTGGTACTCTTTGGCAGCTTGAATTTCATAGTGTTAAATAGCAGAGGATTAAAGCATCTCAGGGCTTGACTCTGCCATAGTGCCACTGCATATTTAGACTAATTCCTTTGTATGCCTGTCTGAAACAAGTATGAGTACAGAAAAGAAGCAGGCTCAAATCGTGGACTTTTACACTGTAATTATTGCTGACACTTTTACGAGATTCTATTTTGGAAAGAGAAATAGGGTTGCAAGTTCTCAGGCCACAGAGGATGGGAGCACACACTGGGAAAAATCCCCTCAACCTCTAAAGCTATCAGGGACTTTGAGACATTGTAATTTGAGTGTGCTGCATCCAGCTTTCTCCAATATGTTCCTACTAGGGAGGGAAGAAGAAAGACTGAATGGGGTCCCAAAGATAGGAACATAGTGCAAAATTAATCTGCATTTTTGCTTTGTGCAGTGTCACATGAACAGCAGGATTAACACACTCTGTCCTGTTTTGATTCCAGCTTTTAGCTTCCCCAGATGTTTGAAGCTGTGTGATGAAATTTTTTGAGCTATTTGTTTCTGATTGTTTGCAAGAAGTTGTTATGTATAAGTCTGTAGCCAAAGCTGTATGGAAAGTGTCATTGGAACAGAGGCTTTTGTTTGTGCCAAAGAGCTCTCTGCTGAGGCATTGGAAATACCCTGCCCCATGGGTTTCTGAGACTGTTTTCTCCAAGTGGCTAAGGCAGCAACTTAAAATGTGCTTCTAAATTAATGCATGACAATAATTAAATAGAGGAAGAGCTTATGCTTTTTACTTGGTTTAGTAGTGATGCACAGCATTTTTTCTAACACCTTCGACCACCTCAAAATTGTGGTTTTTTTTTCAAGAATTTTTCTTCCTACAGCCTTCCTGAAAAGTAGCAAGAAGTGTCTTACTTCTTACTAACAGTATTAATTTGATGTGAAGCTGCCATTTGAGGGAAGTCAAAGGAAAAACATCAAATTAGTGCTATCAGTTACTTTATGGTGGACTGCTTTTTGGACAAATGAGTAAAGTGCATTAATTACAGCTTTGGCAAATGCTCTTGCTCTGCTTTCTCTGGACATATCATGGATGAAGAACACATTTAGAACCAGCACACCCACTTGTTTTGCAAGTATTTGCAAAAGAGTATTTTCTGCCTTTAGGAGCAGAAAGAGCAGTGATATTTCAGAAGATGATTGCTGTTTTAATCTTAACAATTAGGAACAGAAAGGCAACCTTTAAATATCAAGAAAACGAACACACTACATAATAAAAAATTGTCGTTTTAATGCTGTTTGAAAGGATGAAAGGAAATGCATGCACTATAAATCAATTTTATACTAGTTCATACAGGCCTCAGCTAAGACGCAGTATTTTAATGAAGGCATAAAAAAATAAAAAGCCACTTTATATATATATTATATTTATATATATTATATATAATATATATGTTATATATATTATATATTAATTTTATACATATTTTATGTTTTTATATATATATTATTTTATATATATATTATTTTATATATATACACTGAAAATATTTCAAGTTTAGACTTAAAGCTTACCGAGGAAAGTTGAGTGGTAAACTTATTTGTAGTGAACAAATATGACCACACAGACCTAGACCACTCCATACATAACAGTGTGGTGAGATTATGTAATTAACAGATTTAAGGAATCTGAATTATGGTACACTGCATATCTACTTCTAGATCAGCAGATGCAACTTACATTTACAATCTTGATATGTACAGGTTGCATGTCATGTATATGTCACAGTCAGTGTCAAATGTAAGCTGAATAAGAATTTAGGTTCCTAAATTCTCTCCTAGTCTCTGTTTGTCAAGCATGGTGCGTCCTTGGAGGGCTTTGACCTTCAGTTTATCTCCCCTGAGATAAAATGTGCTTATTTAAGCAAGTGAATGCTTATTTCCTTATTTTCCAACAAAAAGCCCTCTTTATTTTGGTTTGTTGCATGTTGGATCTGATTTAAAAATTTGTGAGACATTTTGAGATCACTCAAAGAAATTCATAAATATTAAAGGACATCTGAAGATCTACCAAAGTATCACCAATAGCCTTCAGAGAAAATACAACAGAAATAAACTAAAGTGCAAAGGAAAATTGCAGTTTTATCACTGATTCTATTTGAAAAATTAGTGTTGTTATCCATCATGGTTTGCAAGCACATACACATTAAGAATGGTTGATCCTGGTGTTTTCCAAAAACGATTAAATTTGCCATGCCTTATTACACGATATTTAACTGGAGATTTGTCTTGTTGGGATGGAGAGGGAAGACAGGGGAGGAAATACATAACAATCACAAAGAAACATATTGTGTAGCATAAGTGTTCCTTCCTATACTAGCCAGAATTGCTCCTGTCAGGTTAAGGTCTTGAGCTGGAAAGCTTGACTTTGATTTGATCTTAATTCCTATTTTTTTAAGACTATGCAATAATGAACAAAATTAAGGTTAAATGAATGCATAGAGTTTTGTGGCATAGGAGCAGAAAGGAAGCATTTGTGCATAGCGAATGCAGAGAGGCTGAAATGAAGATCAAAATTTATGCTTCTCTTTTGAGGGTTTGGGCTTTTTGTTTTAATGACATGAAACCTTAACTTAAAATACAAGTTTGTGTGTGTGTTCAGATGCACTTTTATGGACTCAGTCTAAGTTTATGAGCCCTCCGCAAAGAGTGGTTGGCCAATAAAACTTTGAAAACAAGAAGATTAATTCATTCTTGGTTGTTTTTTGTAAGGCATTTTTACATAAGCATTAGATTGAGAAAGCAGTTATACGACAACAATCTGCAAAGTGATAATGTAATAAATATTCTATATTTATATTATATTACATAAAATACAAATAAAAGTAATATTTACATCCTAATTTTTCCTTGTATTTTACACAAACTATAAACTCATGATTATTTGTGGAAGAAACATATTTGATTTATGGAAAAGTGTTCCTGTATTTTATCAACTCTTTGGCTTGCAATATACTTAATGAGGCTAGAAAATAGTTATGCTGGTAAAGAAAATAAGTAATGTGGATGGGACACAAAAGGCAGCTTGGTTTGTTATAAATAAACTGCCCAGAATTAGCAAAACTGAGCTAAATGTAACCACACAATAAAACCCCAGAGACTGGATATCAGTCTTTACACCCTGGTAGCTAAAGGTGGCAGAAATGGGAAGGCAGTATGGCTAAACCTTGTGAGAAAGAGAGTATTACTACAATCCAGTAGCATAAAATGCAGCTCCAGAAGAAAGAGGGAACTGCGGACAGGTGTCCTGAGCCAAATATTCTGGCCTGCATGGGAAAGATGTAGTCTTTTTACTTTTTTTTTAATCATTTTTTACTTCAGATTATCGCCTAAGGCTGTGAAAATTCACTGCATTCAGTAGACTTAGGCAAAAAAAACCTGTTCCTTTGTTTCTCTTTACATTTTAGAAATACAGGATAAAATAAGCAGAGGATACCTCATCCTTGTCTTCTCAAATCTACTGCAGCAACCCAACTCCTACAAGTTGGACAACTGACTTGACAAAAATTAGATCCAATCCAAAGACTTCAAAAACTCTTTGGACTAACCAAAAACAACATAAAGGACAGGTCTGAAGCTAGACCTCTCTTTTGCAAGATTAAAGATCTAGAGGTCTCAAAGAACATTCATTTGCAGGCTAGAATGCCATAAGGTGTTTAATACAAACGCCTATTATTGCCATTTCTTTTCTTGTCCCATATCTCCATTGCAAACCAACTATTCAAGTAGCTTCTAAAATAGGTACATATTATTTTTTGCCAGATTTAAATTCTTGGAGAAATAATTCCTAAGAAATAATTCCTAAGCCACTCCACTGTATTCTGGAGTAATGTTTGTACCAGCACCCAGGAAGGGTCAGAAGACAGTGGAGGAGGGTTAGAGTGAGGAGCAGGGAGTAGAGATCAGGTAAAACCTTAAACTGGCTGTTGCCACTCAACAAAGTTTGCAGTGTCAGATCATGGTGGAAAGGCAAAATATGAGTTTGCTCTGTGGACCTGTAAGCAGTATCTAAGAAGTAATTGTTGCTTTATTAGTTCTATAGTATAGTCAGCCAATTTAATTTTAAGATATGCATACCACTTTTGCCTCTGGTTTTTATTGTGCGTACCAAAGGAATACGGTACTAGAAGTTTAAAAAGAAGAAACTTTTGTAGGTCACCTATTTCATCTTTCCAGCAATTCTAAATTGTTCCCCACAGTACATTTTCTACTTCTTTGTCATTTTCCAAATTAAAAACAGAAGCAGTGTGTGTAAAAATATTAAATTAACATTTATTTGACAATAAAGCAAATTACATTTATAAGTGAACTTCTCAATTAGCCCTGTAAAGCTTCCTTGGGACCACAGTACTGTGAAATCAGTAACATATTTTTATGTTGCATTAAAGATAGATATGAACTTTGTGTTGACGAAAGGCCACTTTAATTTTCTTTTCAAGTTCAGAAACTATGGAATGAATTTATTGTGTTTTAAAGGAGATAGAGTGATAGCACTAGAAAGTGGGTTTGTTTATACAAAAAGTGGGTGTAGAAGCACAAGCAACTGAATATTTCTTATCTTTCCCTGACAATGTACAACTACACTTTTTCTGGCAAATTCTTTTTAAGTACAGTACCACTTTTCCTTTTGACAAGACGATTTTAGTTTAATTTGGCACCATAAGTTCTGCACCCTCTGAAGTTATAATATGGCAAGGCATGGGGTTTACTTCTGCTGAAATAAACATGACATTCAGACTTCATTTGTTGAATGCAACCTCTTTGGCTTTCTTTTTAATGCTGTAGAAAATGCTTGTGCATATACAACTTGTAAAGACTAAGAGAGCTATGCTGCAGTTTTGCAGGAAGCTAAACTAGCTGAGATGGACCACAGGATGGTCTTGGTCTTCTCCAGTCACTGTCAAGAACAATGGAGTCAAAAACTTTGGAGCGTTTATTTCCATCAAGATTCTTTGCTAACTATTCTTCATCTACGATATGATTATGAAAAATTTGCACAAAACAGCTTTCATGATTCCAGACCTTAAATGGACTTCTCTGCTCTTAATAACCATATGTGGATGTTCTTTACGCCTATAGGAACACCTGGTTGTAGTTTCTTGCTAACTCACCCAAGTAGGACACCCCTCATGCATGGTAGCAATACGTTGTTCAAATATATGCGGAGATGTTGCACGTATTTGGTAAAATTTGTCTGAACTGGTTGGTTCAGGTTCTGTTTGTGCAGACAGAAAATAAGGGATATGTCTGTCAACAGCCACGTTAATTCTAGCAGCAGTTTGTCTGAAAAATGTCGGCTACTTCTTGTATCTGCACCAAAACAGTAATTTGATTTATTTATGAGAAACAATTATTTTTATCAATCTCAGAATCGAACTATCCCCTCATGGATCATCAGCAACAGCAAAACCCACCCTACTGAGACCTACAGGATTTGTAGACTGAATCTGTAGAATCTGAAATTTGGGATGCTTCTGGGAAAAAAGCAGATTAATTCAATAGAAGGATAAGTTATCTCCAGTACTGCACCAAGTAACAAGAGATCAACATATGCTGAAAACAGAAATGAAGCAACATTTTCTTCTGTTTTATTTTTTTATCAGCAAATCAAAAAACTTGATAATTTTTCTTTTTTTGTTGAAGCCCAGAAATGGAACACAGGCATGACTATGATTCCTATTACTTCCAGCACTTTAGTTGAAGCCCAGATACTGCTAAAATCTCATAAGAAAACTTCTTCTTAGAACATAATCCAGTTTCAAAAGTTTTAAATATACCTCTTAGATAAGTAGCAGCATTTTAGGTATTGTTGTTAGCCATATGAGCGTCTTCCATAACTACTATTTTCCTTTAGTTCAAATGGAAAAAAGAAAGGCATTTCTGATTCTGAACACAACTAGCTTGTCATTTTTTTCCTATTTCATGTGTGACTTTTCTAAGATTTAGCCTGATATCTAAAATTTATAAGAATTCCCCAAATAGTCTCTACATTACTTTGTTGGGATCTCAGTGCAAGCTTTCCTTGAAAAACATGCAGTAGGAATGGTGTCTTTCCAGAGGTTTCTAGAGTGCAGCTGATGTTGCTCTCAGATCTTCAGAAATGTCAGTGGAAGGTCAGTCACATTTTTAGTATTATCACTAAATACAGCAACAACACTGTAAAAGACAGAATGGAATTAAGTTCCTGGTCTTGCTGCATAAAGTGGAAGGTACTAAGATGGTACATGGAAGGCAAGTTTTTAATTAGATTTTCTTTTCCTTTTTGCTGGAGTATTTTCCTTTGCTTTGTACCTACCCTTCAAAAATTTAGCCACTGAACTCAAACTGGTGATTTAATTTTCATCATTTCCTGTTAGTTTGACACCATTCAGTTTCCAAATTTTCTTTTGAAATTACCTCTTGTCCTATTAAAGTAATAGAAAAAGTAAATAGGTGGTGTATGTGAGCACACTGGGAAATGAGCTAAAAGTGTACTATCTTTTTTATACATTTCCTTTGTAATCACTGTTCTTTTCCAACTCATTTTACCATATACTTGTGCATCTTGATAGCTGAATCAGGCTAAAATGCACAGGATAAAATGTCTCTTTTCGTGATGATCTTGTAGGTTTGGTACACTGGCACAAAGCTCTCACAAATATTGAAGACCCTGACAAAATGTTCTCATTTCTCTTTTTTACTTTAATTTTCTTCAACTAAACAGCACATAAGCTACAGCAGTGTAGTGCGCTTCACATTTGAAGCTGACAGAGATTAGAATAGGTTTAAGAAATTTTGTCTAGTGACTATACCAGGTGTTTATTCCTACCCCCTAGAAAAAAAAAACTAGATTTTATGGTCCCTAGGGCTGTCACACTGTCATATCCTTGTGGTATTGTATTCATACTTTAAAATTTTAAAATTTAAAGTATTCATACTTCAAAAAAATCTGGTCTTGGCTTGATAAAATATAGCCTTGGATAAGAGGGGAAGAATTTGAATTTTGTAACTATTCTTGTAAGTCCTTACAAAAAATTTGAACAAAATTATGTTTTGCATATCCCAAGCTGTGAAACTTGATACATGATATACATGATATACAGCTGACATAATTTCTAACTTTGCATGTTTTAATTTTTCCTTTCCATCTTAAGCTCATGACTTGATGTACAGTTATATGACTAGTAGCCACAGTCCTTTCAGAAGACAAATTTTGATGCTGAATTCATGAGTAAAATGTGGGAGCTTTTGAAACGGGTTTGCTGTTGACTTCTGCATAATACAGATTGTCTCCTACATACACACTTGTTTGACCTCCATAAGGTATCATGGTGTAAGTAAATGATGTACTGATGTTCATCAGTAGCATGTAAGAGAAAGTTGAAGAGGAATTGTCTAATGAGTTCATAGGACTTCCTACTTAGCCACTCAAAGAAACTTCACATCTCCTTCACAAGGGTTATACCATTGCTGTGCTCTATCTTGTAACATTTTCCCACTGGGAAGAGAAAGGACTATCCCAAATGCCTGAATCAGTATAGTCTGGTAATGTAAAAATACTTTGGGATATTTCCTGTCACTAATATTTAAAACTGGAGACAGGCAAACAAACAAGAGGCTATACTGGGCATAAACATGTAAGTCCATAATTTTCTGCTTCAGAAGAAAGATGAGATACTTTGATATTTGGTGTACTCAGATGAAGAATGTGCCATCTAAAGATATACTAACGGTGTATTCAAAGTGTTTTTCAAGAAGACCATATTCTCCACTTGTCTTTTACTCTGCCCAGTGCTCTTCCTCTCTTAAATCCTTTTTCTTTTTTCTTCTATTGAAAAAAACAATTTGCCAAGTATTGGTGTAGGCAGAGGCAGAGCAATTAGAGGTAGTAATTTCCATAAGTGATATCTGTATCCAAGATGTACCAGTAATAGGAATAGCAATTACCAAGTTTAAAAGAGGGAGCAGCAGATGAACCTTTCACTGTTTCTCTCAGCTTGGTTCGCACAATGTGACAAAGCCACTCTCTCAAAGCCTCTGCAATTTCAGTGCTGCAGGGTGGTGTGCTAGCAATATGTTTAATGGGCATTTTGAGACTGCCCACTCCATTCCACAGTAATACCTTTCAAATTAACTAGCTGAGTATGACAATTCCACCCATATTCAGTTATAACTCTTTATAATCTACAAATAACACACACACACAAAAAAAAAGAAATGTACATTCTATGAAAAAGACTAGCAAGTTTCTATAAACCAGAAATATGACCTCAGGTTTATTGGATTGTATTTACTGAGTGATGACAATTTATGTAAGATTATTGCACCTGGATAAAAAAGGCTTTCTCAGTTCCAATATTGTAATAGAGCTTCACAACCTTTGAAATAGTGCTTTTAAATTAAACAATCCTGCTCAATGCTTAACATCCAAAACATTGTAATTTCTCTATCATTATTTGTAAGTAAATATCCTGTAATTACCACTGGAAGCATCAGAAGAAGAGCTTAGAAATTCTAAGAGGAGAGAAGTGGTTTGATGAAAGAATTTCTGAAGCAAAAAATTGGAGACTATATGTTCAAAACCACTAAATAAACTGTGCTTCCTCCTCTTAAATTTCTGAGAGTCATTTCACTCTCAGAAATCTATCTGTGAAACGAGCAATATTAGATTTCCTTTTGATGAGTATTTCTGGAGGGGGAGGGGCTGGTGATATTTTTTGGTTGTTTTTTTTTTTTTTTTTCAAGGAATGCAGAAATTAACTACATGCATAGTATTGTTTATAAACGATTAGAAGTTATCTTCCTCTGAGCATTTAACATAGATTTATCTTGACCCGAACTGCCTTGTTTAAATACAGATTGGAAGGGAATGTTTTGGTGCACTCTGAGGTCAGTGTAACTCCCTTTGACATGACATACTTAATATATCTACTTGAACGTGATAAAGCCAGATAAACACATCCTTTTCTGTCAGCCAAAAGACATCTTTTCATGAAAAGAAACAAATTCAGGCAAGCTTTAGCGCCACCACCCGGAAAACCTGGAGGAACATAAAGTGATGATGGCTTGTTTACTAAAAAATCCAAACACAACAAAACCAGGAAAAAAAAAAAACAACAAAACATCAAACACAAATAAACAAAAAAGCCCAAACAGAAACAAACCCATCGAAAAAAAACCCAAACCAAACAACAACCAAACAAAAAAAACCACCCAAACCAACCACACACGCTCACCCCCACAAAACCCCAACTATTTTCTTTTTTTCCTTCCTAACTGTGCGTACAGCTTTTGTCGTGAAAAATAAAAATAAAGTTAAGACTATACAAGTTATCGATATGATAATGACCTCCTCTGGCCTGATTCACTGCCCACTTGCACCAACCCTCCCTTACTTTTACATATCCTCCAACATAATAAGCCTGCCACCACTAATGTTATAAAGTCGTAATTGTGCCTAATTGGTAGGGAGGTGACAGACCATTCTGGTAATGTTGTGAAACTGTAAGAAAGAAGGAGTGAGAACATTCACAGACCCAGCAGTAATTATCCACTAATTTGGCCTGTTTGTGTGGGGACAGCTCATTATAGCCCTTAAGAAACCTCAGAATAAAGAGAGAAAGTAGGTAGGAGGTAAGGTTAAATAATTAGTGTTCAGCATATCTTTTCTTTTTCTTTTCTTTTCTTTTCTTTTCTTTTCTTTTCTTTTCTTTTCTTTTCTTTTCTTTTCTTTTCTTTTCTTTTCTTTTCTTTTCTTTTCTTTTCTTTTCTTTTCTTTTCTTTTCTTTTCTTTTCTTTTCTTTTCTTTTTTTCTTTTCTTTTCTTTCCTTTTCTTTTCTTTTCTTTTCTTTTTTTCTTTTCTTTTCTTTTCTTTTCTTTTCTTTTCTTTTCTTTTCTTTTCTTTTCTTTTCTTTTCTTTTCTTTTCTTTTCTTTTCTTTTCTTTTCTTTTCTTTTCTTTTCTTTTTTTCTTTTCTTTTCTTTTCTTTTCTTTTCTTTTCTTTTCTTTTTTCTTTTCTTTCTTTTCTTTTCTTTTCTTTTCTTTTCTTTTCTTTTCTTTTCTTTTCTTTTCTTTTCTTTTCTTTTCTTTTCTTTTCTTTTCTTTTCTTTTCTTTTCTTTTCTTTTCTTTTCTTTTCTTTTCTTTTCTTTTCTTTTCTTTTTTTCTTTTCTTTTCTTTTTTCTTTTCTTTTTTCTTTTCTTTACTTTTTTCTTCTTTTCTTTTCTTTTTTTCCTTTTCTTTTTTCTTTTCTTTTCTTTTTTCTCTTTTCCTTTCTTTTCTTTTTTTCTTCTCTTTTCTTTTTTTCTTCTTTTCTTTTTTCTTTCTTCTGTTCTTTTTTTTTTCTCTCTTTTTTTTCTTTTTTTTTTTCCTTTACTTCAAAGAACAGGATTAGGGAGGGAGAAATGTGATGAGTGTAACAATTGGGAATGGTGTAACATAGCATTCTAAGTGAATTTTACATATTCGGGAGCAAACACAAACAGTTTTCAAGGTAGTGTGAGAAAAAATACATATTTCAGTGATCTTTTTATGTAGGACTATAGTTAACATTTTTAACTTTATCATGTTAATTTTATGCACTTCATGTATTTTATGAAACTAAATTTTAGATTTAAATTAATTCCTTAACTTTATCTTTCTGGTTATTTTGTATTTTTATTGAATATTCTAATGTGCATTTCAATCCAAAGTGCAATTCGTAACATTTCTATTAAGAATATAAATCCAGATTTTCCTAATCTCTGTTGTTTATTCAATAAAAATAGCTAGTGAATTATGCTTTCTTGAGAGGTAGTACTTTAGATTTAAAAAACCAGGAGCAGTTTCAAGAAGGGGGAATCATTAATTTTCAAAGCCTACAGAGTTATATTGCTTGCCCTTTCCTGCTGAATGAGTTGCGAATAATTTATAAAAAATGAGCAAAAATATGTAAGATATCTTCAGCAACCTTCAATATCTCTCAGAGCTATAATTTTATTACAAAATTTCCAATCATTAAGGAAGCAATTATTTAGACGGATCAACAGAAGTAACTAACATGGTCTTTTTGAAAACCACTAAGTATTTTGAGATATTGATTAGTTCCCAGCTAGTGAGCTATGAAAATCTAAAAGACTCTTCAGAGAAAGGATACTAAATGTAAGCAGCAGAAGACCAAAAATAAAAATACCATTGTTCTCATCCTCTTTACATAGTTCTGTGATTAAGCATCTTATTAGGCCTCTCTTTACATAACCAGTATTACAGTTCAATTTCCTATTGGACTGTCATGGAAAAAAAAATAACAAGTATCTACATTAGGAAGTATTTCCTAATTTTCAGCCTAAATTGCCTTTTACTCAGTCCTCCCACATCTTTCTCCTACTCCCCCTCAATTCTTTTCCTAATTTTTTCTAGATACTTGTTGATGTTGAATAACTTTAGTTTGGTTTTATTTATAATAATTACTCAAATTAGAGCTATGGAACCAGATTTTGCTTCACTTTGTCACCATTATAAATATTTTCTTCTGTAAATTATCTTACTAAGGACTAATCCTAATAAGACCCAACTAGGACCTTGCATTTAAAGTGTAAGGGTACTGCATTTAATTGTAAAGTTTCAGTTTATTGTCTGAAATTCAAGTCACACTAAATGTACAACTTCCTGTAACTGCTATTACGTATTTCCATCATTCTAAAGTTGTGTAGCTGTAATAATTTTAGTATTTACTGCACCGCTGAATTATAACAGGATAGGAACAAGAGAAGTACAGGCAAAAAAGGACATAAAATACCTTTGTAGCTCTGAAAGTTGGAACTGGACCTTGTGAGTTGAATAAGTATTGACTCAGACTCTTAATTAAAATATTTGTTGCTCTTGCAGGCTATCTGGTAAAACCAGCCTACTTTTGTTTTTGTCTTGGCAATCACGAATAGAGACTAAAAGCTTTAGACCTGCCTTGTTCTGAGCATAAATGTCTCCTTTGTCTCTCTCCACTGCCTCATCCTCCCAACCCGAGGTTTCAGAGATCCTGTAGCATGCTTATCCTGTTATCACTCTAGATTGGAGGGGTATTAATCTATCAAATCCGTCCAGTCCTTGGCCTCTCTGCTTGTAACACTACTTGAAATGGCAGTTATTGCTCTGAGTTTCTGTTATTTTCTTTGAATACAGGCACCTGCTTTTAGGGGCCAAGTTGTTGCCTTATTCCATATACATCACCAAACAGTCAACAGATGAGGATGATGTTCATTTCTGTGCGTAGTGTAATGTCCCTCAGCAGAAGGCCTGAAGAGAAATGGGGACTAGACAAGAATACAAAGTTGTTGCTTCTCTGCTCTTATTGCTGTCAAAGCATTATTTTCTCAAATGGGACCATACACTTTAAATACAGAATATGTCTATAATTTCCAGATGAATTGGCTTGTTTGGGAGTATTGAAAGATTCTTTTAGACAGAATTTCCATTATGTGGTGTTCCTTATATAATCTTGTATCTGGTATTTGCTTTTATAATATACGTCCTGTCAACTTTCTTGATCTATTCACTTTCTCATGCATGTAGCATAGGAATCTCTCTTTTTTCTCCTATGTATATGACATGTATATATACATGTGATGTATACAGATACTATAAAATAGATTAGATGTATATTGATCACAGTGGAATTTGGTCAATGTTCATCTATTAAAGGAAAAAAATATTTGATCTAATTAGTGATTATGCGTGAGCATTGATGGGATATTTTTCTTGACTAGTTGAAGTAAAGGCTACTTTTGTAAGAAAGCGTTTTATAAGCTAGTGAGTATGTCAATAGCAATAAGAGACTGACAGGGAAAAAAAGCAGAAACTTCAACTAGAAAGTACTGAGAAAAACAGTTAATTCTCTTATTTTAACAAAGGTTTTGGCTTTTGGTGGTTTATGTCTCCCTTGATAACATTCCCCTGTGTATATATATCATCCACAGCAATTGAAGTCAAGTTCATTGTAAAAATTTAGTTGTAGAAACACACTGAAAAATATAACAAGCACAATGCCTTTCTTAGGATCAGTCCGCTATGTGCACCAATTTCATGTAGACTTTGATGTCAGTTCCCTTACGGCTTGTTATACAATTTCTCTTCTATCAAATGGAACAGAAAAGGTGTATTGCTGTGATTAAATTTTCACTGCATTTCTTCATAAGTTTTAGAAAAAGAAAGGAAATAATAATCCTTGGATTTCATAAAGTTAACACACAAAGAATGCTTTCTTAAGGAAAACCTAAGACATTCAAAATTAATAAAAATATGGACTGCATTTATTTTGTGCAAATGCGACAAAAATTCTCAGTCTTTTACAATTCCGATTCTGTTTTAATTCATTTGCTAGGTCTGTTTACTGATCTTCTTATAGACATTACTAAAGAAAAATAGATGTTTAAATGTATGGGTAAGAAATCAGTACTAGCAGTATTTTTTTAGGCCTCATGAACAAATAGCCTCCAGAAATTTGTCTATATTGCAGCTTAATGCCAGCTTTTCCACCTGTGCTATTTGGAGGTCCCTTCCCAACATTTGACATATTGTGGAGCTCTGATCAATCTGTCTATGTTGAGTTTTCTGCTTGCAAAATACTTATCACAGTAGTTTGAAAACTGATTTATTTGGGGCTTTTACTCATGCCAGGTTTGTGGAGACGGATGCTGAGAAACAGAAGTGCCAGAAATTTGCATAGGGAAACCATGGGTTTCCTTCTGGAGGTCTTTGCTCTGAATGTTCTTGGAAGTCACATGTACATTGCAGAAAGAAAAGACAAAGTATGAAGTCAATTTCATATTCTTAAATATTCTAGTCTTCTATTCCTCTACCTCCCTTGAAAATAAGGTTCACCTGTAGCCCACGTCTGAACATGTAGTCAATATCATGGGTGTTTCTGTCGCCAAGACCATGATCCATGAGTTTTGTAGAAAACTGCGGCAAGGCAAACCTTGTAGAATTAAAAAATCAAGACTTCATAGGTGGTCAAACAATAGTGCAGAAAGTAAGAAGATATCTGTATATGTTCTGGGCACCTGCTACTTTTCCTTTTTGGCTTATATTTCCCATAACTGATATTTGATCTCACAAACACTGGAAAACCTGTTAGAAAACTATAGTTGTACGCACATGTCGTATTCTGTTTTTCATCAGTTTCTTGTTTAATAAGTTTTTAATATATCAGCTTGTTATGTTATTCTGATCAAATGTATTGATTGTCATGTATAATCTTTATGCCCTATGCTCCCATGCTCTGTAAATACTGAATTCCCCAAAACACATTGCATCACAGTAATCCATAACATTAACAGGGGTTTACAAAGGAGAATGATTATGATCCATCATGGCAAAAATATTACACATGGCAGATCAGGACGTTGAGATAAAAGAAGGCATAAGTCAAAAAATAAATAAAAAGCTCACTAATATTTCTGGGGTTTGAATTTTCTTCAGTAAATGGTTGAGAAAAATCTGGCTTCCTATAATTACATTTTTATTTAAAAAAAATTGTTATCAAAAAAAAAGAAAAAAATGTTGACAGATTTACTCTTTGGAAAAAAAAAAAAAAAACACAAATGTTCTAAACACAGTATTCCTTTATATTGGAAATTTAGACAAAACAGAAAAAAACAAACCTAGTTTTTGTTACTTAGAAACAAAAACTACTTGAGGATTAACAAAAGGTTTTTAAAAAGCCATGCTGCTTTAAGTAATAAATCACAGCTATAGATGACTTCCAGAACTCAGGAGACTTCTGAAGAAATACATACCCTGTGATCTTGTAGGAGATTAACTTCATCTGAATAGGAGAGGCAGGCAAGATTTTGAAAATATTTTGGAAGATTCTTGCAAGGTAAGTGGAGGAAATGTCACTTTTCAATCACTTCAAACATGTGTTGGTAAAATGCAAAAAAAAAAAAAAAAGCACCAGTTATAAAAGGACTGAAGAATGGAAGTGGGACAAGGTTATGGAGGCATTATCAAAAGGACACAAGTTTGACATGGCAATTTTTATTAGGTTGTATTTTATTCTTTTTAATACATTAAGAAAGGAAATGTATAACGCTAGCCTACTATTAGATTAAGATGATACATATTTTTTTATGATATAGAGAAAACAGAAGCATCCAATAGATATTTCTAGTTTATATTGCAAGGAAATCTTAGATAGTTTATTATTGTGTGAAAAAAATTCATTTTTCATTTCAAGAATAATGGAGGATGTGAAAGCAGCTGCCAAACAATATTTTGATAGAAAATCCATTTAACTTGCTTTCAGTTTTGTAGATCTTAGAAAATCAGGAAAAGTCTAGATTATGAAAACAAACCTAATCTTGTCCTAACATTCAAATAAGGATTAACTTTTTGATTTAAACATCCCTGGACCTGTTGAATCAGTACTATTCCTAAAGTAAAACAATGGAATATACAGACAAAATTAATGAGATATTAAAGAAAGGTTTATGAAAAACAGACGCTGTCAAAATAATATTTTTATAATGTTTCTTTTTCTTTTTTTTTTTTTCCTAAAATTTACTTAATAATCTTTGAGCCTGTTCCTGAGTTATCCACTGCATTTGACTTCAGGGATAAACCATTCTGAATCAAACATGGAGTATAATCATATATAATCATAGTTAACTGATTAAAACTTGGTTTACTCTTAAATGTAAAAAATAATTGTGAACATAGTTTTTTTCCAAATATGTTTAGTTTTGTTGGAACCCAGGTATCAGTCCAATGCTATTCAATATTGTATTTACCATAAATGGATGAAAATACAAGATTGTTACTGATAGAGTTTGCTGATGACAGAAAGAATGGGAAAGTGATAAATAGTGAAGACAACAGATGACAATGACAAAGAACAATCACAATGTGTTGGGATACTTAATAGAAATAAATATTTTGTTTCAAAGCAGTGTTTCAAGCATAGGACCCAACACATTGATGGTCATACTTAAAGAAAGAGAGCTCTTCTTTGGAAAAGGTGATTCAAAATATATGAAAGTAGTCAGAAGCTCTTAAGTGCACAAGAGCTTGTAAAACTGTGCATAGGCTGGTGTTCCTCATGGCTCTATCAAGGAGAGAATGATAAGCAGTAATAACAAAGAAGTGTTTTTATGAAGTAGCTCATTTAATCTTAGAATATCACCACCTAAATAATTCGCTTATTGTATCCTGTGAGAAACTTGACATCATAGTCACCGCTACCTATAAATCTTTAGTGTCTCTGAGGAAATACTGAGTTTACATCACTTCAAGAATTTATTCTTTCTCTAGAAAAAGCCACTAAAACTCATAGAAGGCCTAATGCTACATGTATAAGATACTTACAGGTGTTTGTCTAGGCTGGACTGGCTATAAGCCTGAGACCTAAACATCTAATGAACTACATAATGACAATACCTCCAGTCAATTATCCTAGTAGAATGCAAATTGGTGCCAAAGAAAAAAAAAAAAAAAGAAAAAAAAAAGGAAGAAAAAAACCCCCAAAACCCAGCATAGAAATTTAAATTGACTTTCCAAAAGCAGTAGTGAAATTCTGGTTTTGCATGTGCTTTTCTTTTCTTTTCAGAGGTTAAAACTGTCTGAATCTGATTAATGAATTCCATTAGCTGAACAAAGCTACAGGCTTCAGACTAAATATTTAGAAATGGTTTTTCTTACTAAAACTTCCAACAAAAACAATAGTTGTAAACTAAATATGAGAACATAACTTGTAGATAATAATGTAGAGCAATATATTCATTTTTCTTCCTGTCTTCACTAAGTGCAGAATCAAATTCCTGGATAATCATCCATTGACTTTAAATATAGTGAGTCCTTGTGAATAAGGAACAAACAATATGTCTATTACTTGGGACTTGACAGTATAAATCAAAACTGGATTAGTCAAATAAACAATGCGATTGTCTTTGATGCAGTCTGAATGAGCACAATGATGATATATCTTGACTGGAAACCTTTGAATGATTATCACAAAAAATTCGAAAACAAAAACTGAAGAAAATTTGACTTTTGCTTTATCACACTTGGAATTTGAGATATGGTATCAGCTTGATGACAAGTTCATTTGTGAAAACAAAGAGTTGATTTAAAAAAAAAAAAAAAAGAGGAACAGATTTATTTAAAAAGTGGTGGTGGTCTCTGAATGAGGTGTCACTACTTCAAAACAACTAACCAACCAAACAAAAACAACAAAAAAGGGAACAATCAAAACCCCAAAACTAAATATACTAATTATTATTTAACTGTTTTCTAGGTACATTCTCTAAGATCACACATGAAGTAGTCAGGCACATATACCTCATTTAATCTAGCAATACCACAGTTGGAACCTTTAAGTGATATTTAATTACCTTTGTACCTATATTCCAGTGAAAAGGACTGGAAATGTTGTTGCCTGCAGCTTTCACTAAGCAGGAGCCTATTATATAAACATATAGCAAGGTGTATTACACTTACAAATTTGCAATTATCTTTCCTCAACACAGTTCCATTTGACATGTAATAAGCGTATTTGTGGGCAATTGTAGCATTTAGGAGTGTGCTTGTATCTCTTCTTGCCTCATTTAATCATCTGTGGTCATATTAGCACTTTCAGTACAAATTTAATGTTCACCAGCTTGGTGAGTCCAGGTGTCAAAGCTAAGATATACATCCCTTAAATATTCACATGAAAATTCTGTACAAGACATCCTTTTTTCCACTTTCTCCCTTTGAATTTCTAGTAAATAACTAATTTACTAGAATTTATTTTTCATTATAAATAATTATAAATAATAAATAAAAATAATTATAAATAATTATAAATAAATAAAACTTGAAATAGGATTCTGTTTCATCACTCCTTTTTTGAGATACTCAACATTGCAAATATGAAGGTGCATTGCCCTGCTGGTAAATTTAAATCATTAAAGGAAAGTGGGAAATGTTGAGTAAACCCATAATGGCCACAAAGTTTTGTTCCCTGATTTTGCATCTAAAAGCATCCTATTCAGAGGTGCCAAAGCACCAACCCTCTGGCCAAATATGCTAGAATCACTGATAGTAAAAGTACCATCAATGCCCCATAACCATGGAAGCTGCTCAGACATTTTCAGCTTCTTGCGTGCCTCATCACTGCTTTAACCTGAGATGTGCTCATTGTAGCACTCTTAGTCTGAGAAATGGTACGTGGGCTCACAAATCAGATTTTGCTTCAGAGAAGACAGAAACTTACACTACAGTGTCTGTTATCAGGATCTGATCCCTTGGACCTGCTAGTTCAAGCACAATTTTTTGAACCCATCATTTTTATCTATTTTTTGAAGTAAGGTTGGAATGGTTTTCAATGGAATCTTTTACACGCTGGTGGTTGATTGATTTTTCCATTCAATTACAATAACCAAACAGGCAAGGAACAGTGGTTTAAGTGGAAATTCAGTTCCACTGAATTTCCTCTTAGCAGATGACCAGAGAGTGCTGAGGTCTTCAGTTAAAATGACAGAACTAAAAGGAACTGTTCCACAAATATACACTAACTATTGGATGGCAGACATGCACTGTTAAAAAAAACAACAACAAAAAACAGAAAACAAACAAACAAAAAGCAACAAAAAAACTTGTAGTCCAGAAAAGACTCAACTAATTTGTAACACATAAAGGAGGACGGACAAATTTTCAATACTGTATCCAATTGTGCTTAATGTAATAAGTC